>NC_057803.1:725103055-725112860 GCF_018294505.1 Triticum aestivum | reverse complement strand
ATATGTAGTATCGTATAATACCAGCAAACGAAAAAGAATTAAAATGGAAACACAAAATTAAATGAAAAAGAAATCATAAAACTAAAAAACCCCCAAACCTTATAGTACCGGTTGGTCTTACCAACCGATACTAAAGGGCTCCAGGCCCCCGGAGCTGGCTCGTGCCACGTGGTTGCCCTTTAGCACCGGTTCGTGCTGAACCGGTACTAAAGGGGGGGGGGGCCTTTAGTGACCACAATTTAGTGCCGGTTATGTAACCGGCACTAAAGGGCCTTACGAACCGGTGCTATTGCCTGGTTCTGCACTAGTGGTACCCTTGTATACCGAAAGCGGAAGCGTTAGCACAACACGGTTGATGTAGTCGTATGTCTTCACGATTCGACCAATCAAGTACCGAACGCACGACACCTCCAAGTTCAGCACACGCTCAACTCGATGACGTCCCTCGAACTCCGATCCAGCCGAGCTTTGAGGGAGAGTTCCGTCAGCACGACGGCGTGGTGACGATGATGATGTTCTACCGACACAGGGTATTTCCTAAGCACTGCTACGATATTATCGAGGTGGATTATGGTGGAGGGGGGCACCGCACAGGGCTAAGAGATCCAAGGGATCAATTGTTGTGTCTCCAAGGGGTGCCTCCCTCCCCGTATATAAAGGAGTGGGGGAGGGGGAGGGGGCCGGCCACCCTAGGCGCGCCCCATGAGGAGTCCTACTCCCACCGGGAGTAGGACTCCCCCCTTCCAAATGGGAGTAGGAGAGGAGAGGGAAGGAGAGAGAGGGGGAAAGGAAAGGGGGGCGCCGCCCCCCTCCTTGTCCAATTCGGACTGGGGGGAAGGGGGCGCACGGCTGCCCTTGGCCGCCCCTCCTCTTCTTCACTAGGGCCCAATAGGCCCATTAGTCTACCCGGGGGGTTCCGGTAACCCCCCGGTACTCCGGTATATGCCCTATACTCCCCTGAAACCATTCCGGTGTCCAAACATAGTCGTCCAATATATCAATCTTTATGTCTCAACCATTTCAAGACTCCTCGTCATGTCCGTGATCACATCCGGGACTCCGAACTACCTTCGGTACATCAAAACACGTAAACTCACAATATAACCGTCATCGAACTTTAAGCGTGCGGACCCTACGGGTTCGAGAACTATGTAGACATGACCAAGACATGTCTCCGGTCAATAACCAATAGCGGAACCTAGATGCTCATATTGGCTCCCACATATTCTACGAAGATCTTTATCGGTCAAACCGCATAACAACATACGTTGTTCCCTCTGTCATTGGTATGTTACTTGCCCGAGATTCGATCGTCGGTATCTCAATACCTAGTTCAATCTCATTACCGACAAGTCTCTTTACTCGTTACGTAATTCATCATCCCATAACTAACTCATTAGCTACATTGCTTGCAAGGCTTATAGTCATGTGCATTACCGAGAGGGCCCAAAGATACCTCTCCGACAATCAGAGTGACAAATCCTAATCTCAAAATACGTCAACTCAACAAGTACCTTCGGAGACACCTGTAGAGCACCTTTATAATCACCCAGTTACGTTGTGATATTTTGTAGCACACAAATATTCCTCCGGTAAGCGGGAGTTACATAATCTCATAGTCATAGGAACATGTATAAGTCATGAAGAAAGCAATAGCAACATACTAAACGATCAAGTGCTAAGCTAACGAAATGGGTCAAGTCAATCACATCATTCTTCTAATGATGTGATCCCACTGATTAAATGATAACTCATATCCATGGTTAGGAAACTCAACCATCTTTGATCAATGAGCTAGTCAAGTAGAGGCATACTAGTGACACTATGTTTGTCTATGCATGTATTCACACATGTATTATGTTTCCGGTTAATACAATTCTAGCATGAATAAAAACATTTATCATGATATGAGGAAATAAATAATAACTTTATTATTGCCTCTAGGGCATATTTCCTTCAATAGGGTGTTCCAATACGTTCATGATTCTCTTATAGTGTATGGCGAGAGTGACAGAAATTTATACCCGAGTAAGGGGGTTATTGCGTATGGGAGTAAAGAGGACTTGATACTTAATGTTTTGGTTTGGTTTTACCTTAATGATCTTTGGTAGTTGGGGATGCTTGCTAGAGTTCAAATCATAAGTGCATATGATCCAAGTACGGAAAGTATGTTAACTTATGCCTTTCCCTCATATAAAATTGCAATAATGGTTACCTGTCTAGTTATCGATCGCCTAGGGCCAAATAACTTTCTTGTGTGACAAAACCTTTATACTAAACTACTAAATTTATTATCTTGCAATTTATTCATAGTTTTATTCTCGCAAAGTACTTCTAGTTTTATTGTTGTTCTAGGTAAATCAAACATTAAGTATGCGTAGAGTTGTATCGCTGGTCAATAGAACCTGAGGGAATATTTATTCTACCTTTAGCTCCTCGTTGAGTTTGACACTGTTATTTATCGAAAAAGGCTACAAACGATCTCCTATACTTGTGGGTTATCAAGACCTTTTTCTGGCACCATTGCCGGGGAGCAATAGCGTGGGGTGAATATTCTCGTGTGTGCTTGTTTGCTTTATAACTAAGTAGATTTTATTTTCTGTTATAAGTTGTTCTCTATCTCTAGTTATGGATATGGAACACGAAATACCAAAAAAAAGTTGTACTTGCTACTCATGTAGATGGGGAACCTCCTAAAACCCTCGATGCTCGTTATGTGAAAAATATTATACACTACTTTGATAATCCCAAGAAACCCCCATTCAACTTGATAATGGGAGACATGTTGGATCAACGTGAATGCTTTAGGGATTATCGCTTGACTCAAAAAGGAAAAGTCTTATGGGATCAAATTGAAATGTTGCATTGGGACGCTTGGAATTATGCTTGAGGTATGATTATACTTGTTGCTCTAGGATGAAGGCTAAACACCTTCCCTTTTCATGTGAATTTAATGATAATGAAACCTTGGCTTCTTATGCAAATGATAGATATGATTACTATGATGTGGAACGAATAGAAGAATTTGTTGCTTTTAAGGGTGCTTATGAAATTAAATGTTTGTTTGAAGAGTATGAAGGTTATGATGATGTTGTTTATAGATCTTAAAATTTTACCATCCTTAAATATTGCTATGAGAATTATAAATACAATGCCGGTGTTGATGCATTTATTGAGAAAGTCTCCACTGTCCAAGAAGAGACTATTATTTTGCAGGAAACTATGGAAGAATAAATTGCTAAAATTGTGAGCTCATTAGATGAAAAAGATGAGTAGGAAAGCGAAGAACAAAAGGAGGAAGAGTGGATTGATCACCCGTGCTCACCTTCTAATGAGAGTAACTCTTTATCCAATATATTATTTAGTTTCCCTTCGTACTTACCGAAGGATGGATGCTATGATAATTGCTATGATCCCGTTGATTCATTTGAAATATCTCATTTTGATGAAACTGATGCTTGCTATGTTTGTGGCCAAGAAACCTGAACAACAAAAAAAATGGAATTTCCAATTTTATTTTGAATTGTGAACATAAATTTGAAAATGGAACATTTTTTGAATATGGTAACAAAATTTTGAAACTATGACATTGTTTGAAAATTTTGATGATACTTTCAAAACAAGATTTTTTATGAAATTTTGAATAAATATTTGGAAATTCAAAAAATCATGAAAAGAAAAATAAACCTTAAAAAGAAAAATATCTATATGGAAATAAAAGGGCTATCACTTCTTGCAGTACCTTACGGAAATTGCGCCAAAGTTGCAGAATATTACCCCATCAATGCCACCTATAATTTTTTGAGCACCAATACATACATAAGCGCTCATATATACACGCATACACTCATCCCTATAAATACACACACACACCTATAAGTACCTTCGAGAGATTGAACCGGTATATCATTTTGAGATTTTACGAAGTCATTGTAGACACCTCGTAGTCGACGAGAACGTCTACACCCATTGAAGGCACATCGTCCGAAATCTTGAACTAAATCCAGGATAAATGCCAGAACTTGAACCCCTGGTGGGCTGGGCATACCATTGTCCACCTGACCATCCAATCACAGGTTATTAAAAAACATTCCACACACGAAAATTTCCCGCCTGGGCCGGGCCATGCAGTAGGGACCTCCTATACGGCGCTCTGCACGCTGGGAGAAGAAAACGCAACACGCCCGTTTAGGCCGGCCCATGTCCGGGCGGCTTGTTTTTTAAATTTCATTTTCTATTTTTCCATTTTTATTTTCTGGTTTGTTTTTTCTATTAAAATTAAAAAAAATTGCAAAAATTAAAGAAAGGATTATTTCGAAATATAATATTTCGTAAATCATACAATGTTTGTGGATTCAAAATATGCTTGCCATTTAATAAAACAAATTTTCTTATTCAAAAAATGTTCAAATTTGTTAAAACAAAAATATTCACAAAATTAAGAAATGTTCATGATTGTTTTAAATGTTTGTTTATTCAAATATGTTAACGAAATTGAACAAAATTTCACCAATTCAAAAAATGTTCATAAAACGAAAACATATCCTAGAAATTTAGAAACTGTCGATGTCTTACAAAATAGTTTATTCATTAATAAAATGTTTACTGATTCAAAAAAGATCATGCATTTCAAAAAAGGTTCATTTAATCAAAAATATATTCATGAATTTCATAAATTGTTTCACCAATTTCCAAAACAATATTCGTCCATTCTAGAAATGTTACCTGATTTAAGAAAATTGTTAAAAAAATCACAATTTTAGAAGAAAAATGTTTTCAAATAGTGCATAATGTTCATGAATTCAAACAATGTTCTTGATTTTAGAAAAGGTTCAAAATTTGTAAAAGTGTTCATGAATTGAAAAATGTTCATGATTTCAAATATGTTCACAAGTTACAAAAATGTTCATGATTTCAGAAAATTGAGAATGATAGTGTATCCCAGTGATGCAGCAACATGTTATCATTGTCATTGGATATTATGATTTTTTTTTATCCCGTTGCAACGCATGGGCCCATTTGCTAGTAGAATAAACAAAAAAGAGTAGGGTGGCTGGCCGGTGTGTTACGTCGACAGTTCTATGCAACAAGAGGCAAATAGGAAATCGCGATATTTGCTGCTTTTTTTTAGGAATGGGGTATTTGCTGCTAAGTCCATCGCCCCTAACTTGGCCCATGAGTCCTGACCTGGGCCGGGCCGGCGTTATTATAACCGAAAGAGATATCGATCTGGAAGAAAAAAAACTAACATGTACCGTACTGCTGCTGGAAGAAACCGCGGCGCACATGGAGGCGCAGCCGCCGGAGATCGACGCGCCGGCGACCGCCTTTTGGTCCTTGTCCTCGTCCTCTTCGCCGACGTAATACCCTCAAGCCCTACCTCGCCTTGTACTCCTCCTTTTTCTTCTGGTTATTAATTTGTTTCTGCATCTCATCTCGTTGCGTTTGCCTGCTGATGTTGTATTAGATAATAGATCCATCCACAAAATTAGTTATTATACCTCCATATGGAACTAAATTAGGTGGATATCAGAGAAAGATTTATTTTGCTATGCTTGAAGAAAAACAATCCAGATTAAGACTGTCCCTGCCCTAGATCTCAGACATTGCAGGCAAGAATAGAGGGTGCCAGTCACCTGATTTGCCATGCCTGTATCAATATGCTAGGAGAATCATATTTGCTCTGCCTGTCATTCTTTTTTTTTTAAGGCCTGATTCAGTTTGACACTAGGTGCTGTCAGTCAGCATCAAGCACTCAGGCACCTGGCATTTATTCAGTTTGAGAAACAGGCGATTGTGATGTATATTTCAGTGTACAAAAAAAATTCTGTGAAACTTCAGAAATCCTTCTCTCCGCAACTTCTCAACAGAACCCAAATCCTGTGCCTGCATCGCTGTTGATTTTATTCTAAGCTTCCCGGGAGTGACAACTCAAAGTGATCAGTACCTTTGTTCAGTTCAGTTTGGGATGCGAACATTTTTTTTATTATCTTGGTAGCTCCTGTTCTTCTTCATACAATTATGACTCGCTTCACATGCCTAACATTTTGTCCTGAATTTGCTGCGACTCAGGGCTAAGAGAACTCGTTATGCCTCTGCCTCCTCCATCTTTGCCGCATCCAGGCCGTGTGGATGGGCAGAGCTCCCGGAAGATTTTCTCCAATCATTAGTCGCTCGCCTCGGCTCCTTCCACGACCTCCTCGCCTTCGGTGCCACCTGTCGTCCTTGGCGTGATCTATTGTCAGCACGCACGCCCTCTTTGCAGCCTCTCCTCCTACACCCGAGTACCGAGAGCCAACGATCTCCCTGGTATCACCAATGGATCGTTTTCCAGGAATGCACGTGGAAATTGTCTGATCCGTGGAGATTGGATAATTCAGTTGCCGCCTCATCCTGGCACAGTTTGCTTTCCTTGAGTGACCTCAGAAGAATGTTCTTTCTGCGCTGCTCCTACGGTCACCTCATCTTCTGCGACGAAGATGGGTTCTACATTGTTAATGCGTTCAGTGGTGCTAAGGTTGTGCCTCCTCGCCTCAAGTCAGGTAACTTCACCCGCGTTAACTATGTCACCTTGACTGCCCCTGTTGCATCTGCGGACTCGCATCTCCTTGTCGGCAGTGGAGTCTATCTGTTCCAGTGGCGCATCGGGAGCGACTCTTGGTCAGAACACTGTCCTAAAGTTCTTCTTCTTAAGATTGAACAAATGGTGGCCTTCAAGGGCAAAACATACGCCCTAGGGTCTTTTGGGTCCTTCTGCATCGTACACTTGTCACCTAGTCTCATAATTCAGAAGTTTAAACTTGTGTTTGAGGAAGATAGAACCGAAGATCTCTATTGGACAAATCAAAAAACATGGCTTGTGGCGTGCGGCGATGCACTTCTTTTGATCAAACTTGAGGCAGGAAGGAAGATATGCTCGGAGGTTGAGCCCGTCCAGTTCAAGGCCTTCAAACTCGAGTCACTTGATGCCGTGAACAGGAAGGCAAGGTGCGTGAAGTTGGACAGGTTGGATAACTGGGCCATCTTTGTCAGTGCCGACGTGCGATGCGAGGCGTTGCCATGCATGAACCCGGAGAGATGGCGAGGGAAAAGCAACCACATATACTTCCCATGTTATCAGTCTCAACAGCCATGGGCTGCAGTCAAACTGTGGAAAAAATATAACGACCTTGCGAGATGTTTGCAGCTCGTGAATACTGGAATTCAGTTCCATAGATTGGAGTCAACCTGGATCCTTCCCGGCACATTTCCTCGCTCTGGTATGGCAATTGAGGATGCGACCGGTGATTAGCTTCTGATACAGCTTTCGTGGGGGGATTCTACCATGTTGCAGAATGTTCTTTTGGCTTGTCTCAGAACTTAAAAGTTTTCACTGTAAAGATAACTGATTCAGCACTCTCCTTTTTTTAGTGGCGATTACAAGGTAGACATATGTTTTATTTCTCATCTACTACAGATTGTAGAGTTTTCTTGTACTTGCGCAACTTGATAACATGGTCTGGGCTGCAACTTCCTTTCACACTAGATACCTAAGGTGTTCATACTGCAACAGAGTATTTGTACTGTGGTTGTTGATTGCTCATGTGATGTGCTTGAGCCTATAACAGTCTCACTGGGTAGAAATGTTAATATTAAGAACATAACTTAAGGACTGCTACCAATTTTTAACTAAAAATTGCACACTATTTTAGGCTGGAGTGGGGATGCAAGTCCATAGCTTACCTATAAGCAGGTATGCATTAGGGTTAATATATAGTGCACAGTGCTATTGCATTCGCACACCAAGTTCAGCCAAAAAAAAATATAGGCAGCATACGTGCATTCAGCACAAAGTTCAGAATTTGCACCAAGAAAAACCAGGCAGACAGATTGCTCAACAACTAAATAACTCTGCATCTGTAGCTAGCTTCAGCCAACAATTCTGATTGCATTTTATTACCTCTGTTTTTAAAAGGAGATCAAACTACATACAGATGTATGGAACAAACAAAGGACATAGTTAAATAAAAGCCCACATACAATGCCGAAGAGTGATTCGAAGAACCAACGAAGGCACTGTTTCAGGATGTAAACCCCTGTCTCTTTTATGCAAGTGGAAGCAATTAACAAGGTTAAACAAAAACAACAGCGGGTCGACATGTCGCACAAGTTTTTGCCTCCAGAAATGTACACTGTATAGCAAACAGATTATTACGAATCTTGATGTAACTATTCTTGTCTTTTGACATCTATGAGCAGTATATTCAGGTGGAAGAACTCTTTCTCCCCGGTGATTCCTCAAAAAAAAGTGTGAGGAGTGGAAACTAGAACAAGATGGCTCTCCCTTCCCCCGGTGTTGCTATCTTAGATTGTGTTCATTCGAAAAAGATGGCTCTCCCTTCCCCCCTTCCCTCTCCCCCGCCCGGGCGACGGTGGCTTCGTGTATGTCCCTTCCCCCTCGTCTCCGGTGTCCATCTGGGCCGTCTCTCCTTGCGCCAGCCGGCGGCCTCCCCCCCCTCCTTCTCACCGCCGTCCACTCCCCGGTCCCCTCTTCGGCATCTAGCTTCTTCCAACAAGTTTTGGGCCCTCGACTACGAGGCCTCGGACTCTGACACCGATTCCCCGGCCCCGTCCTCCCCGCTCGCTGCCTCCTCGCTGCCGCGCCCTCCCCTGGCGGCCGCGGCTGCCCCGCCCCTGCTTTGCTGGCCGTTAGTGGCTGGATCCGCGTCTCCCGCCGCCGTGGTAAGATTCCTCCGGTGTCCCCTGGTCGTGGCGTTTTGGGGCCTGCCCCGCGCCCCGCACCCGTGGTTTCCTCGGACTCTTGCCCCTCTCCCCCACCCCCTTCCTCTGCTTCGGCCTCGGGCTCACTGGTGCCGTCGGCGGCGGCGGTCGGGGCGGCTGGAACCCTGGATCTGGCAGTGCACGATGCGGTGCTGCCTGAGCCCGGGTCCCGGGCCACCGCGACGCCCGTTGGGCCTGGTGGGCCTGGGCCCCCTCCTCTTTCCAGCCTCTCCGCCTTCCCCCCTTTACCTGTTGTGGCTTATCGGCCTCGGGTGGCCCAGGCCCAACCCCCCGTTCCCCCTCTAGCCCCGGCCTGGCGCGGTCGGGGTATATATGGGTCCGGAGGGGCTCTCTCCCCCCATTTCTAGGGTTTCCAGCCACCTCTTCGGACTTGCGGCGATACCGCTCTCCCATTCGTTCCTTCTCCAGATCTATCCCTCCTCCACCCCTTTCCCTCTCCTTTGCGTCGGCCCTCTCGACGAACTGCTCGCGCTGCTCCTCTAGCGAAGCCATGTCAGGCCAGAAGCGCCGGCGGGTGGGCGCGGTCGTGGGGGAGGCGGACCTGGAGTATGAGGCAGACCTGTGATCCAAGCTTCAGGCGGATCTGGCATCGCGTGAGCAGGTCACCTCGGATCGTGCTGCTTGGGCGGCGGGGCCGGAGTGGCTCCGGCACGACGAGCGCGCCCGTGCGGAGTCGACCGCGGTTGAGCTCGGCAGACCCTTGTACCATGGCTCTGGATCTGCCACGGCCGGGCCCTCTGCTCCTTTCGGTGGCTCCTCGCTGCGCCTCTTGGACCCCTGGGAGGCGGCGGTGGCGGCGTGTACGGCTGGATCTCTGGGCCGCCCTCACGCCCCCGCTCCACGTGGTGCGGCGGCTCCGGCGCGGGCTCCGGGCCGGCTCCCGGTGGCCTCGGCTGCTGGAGCTGGTCGGTTTGGGCCCCGCGGTGCCTCTGGGGCGCCGTCCCTTCTCTAGTGGCCCAGGCTCTGCTTCTGGTCCCTGCGGGGACGACATTCTTCCCCCTCCGCCTTCTGCCCCGGTGTGTGC
>NC_057803.1:725097863-725102737 GCF_018294505.1 Triticum aestivum | reverse complement strand
ATCCTCACCTGCTTCGCATGCCACCGTCCGGGTCACTTCCAGTCTCGCTGCCAGAACCCCCCGTTTTGCCTCTTCTATAGGGAGGATGGACACCTCACCGTCGACTGCCAGAACCGCCTCAAACCCCCTGCTTTCATGCACTACGGCATCGACCTCCCTGGTTGCGCCTTCTTCGCGCTTGATAGCGAGATCCCTCAAGTTTCCCCCATCCCCGCTCTCTCCAATGTTGGCATTATCACAGTCAAAGACAAGAAAATATCTCCCCAGGTCCTCCTTGATGAGCTTCGGCTGTGGGACGATGGTGGTTGGGATTGGCAGATGCCAGCTGTCGCAGTTCGAATTCACAACCATCTTTCCCTCCAAAGAAAGTCTAAGGATGATCTCGTCATGCACCGGCTTTACGCTCCCTCTTAACCAGCTTGTTGTTTCTGTCAAGGCTACATCCAATGGTTCGAAACCAATCCCTCCTCTGTCAGATGTCTGGGTTCTCGTTGATGATGTCCCACCTACTCTTTGATCCCCCACCTTCCTCATGGCATTTGGAGTTCTCATCGGCAAACCTATTGAGGTCGATCCGGCGTCGTTGCTGGTACTCGGCCCCGCACGCCTGCGGATTTGGTGTGTGGATCCTCTCTGCATTTGCGGCTCGGTGGATGTTTTTCCTTCTGCTGGTGGTTTTTGGCACAAGGTGCGGGTTGAGGGTGTGGCCAATCCGGCCTCGCCCCCTCCCCCGCCCCCTCGGCCGGCCTCGGACAAGGACGATGATGGGTTGCCTAATGACTCGAAGCATGGCTCTGACCGTCGATTCACGCAGTCCGAGTGGGACGGCCTAAACTCTGAATATCGTGAACTGTTGAAGGAGAGTGCTCCGGTGGGGGTGGTAACAAGGATGCGGCTGGCGGCGCGGGAGCAGGGATTGCTGCTTCCGATGGGGTGAGGGGCACCCCTTTCTCCGGCATCTGGTCTAATCTCCTAGCTCGCTCGGCTTCGCCATCACTCTATGGCATTGAAGATCTCCCCCCTACCGGCCCCGTATCCAAGAGGAAGAAGAAATTCTTGGTCAAGAAGTTTTCTGCTCGCAGCAGGGCCTCGGAGGGCTCGAAGCAATCGGTGGCCGGGATGTGTCGCAAGCTTGATGCTGATCTTGGTGCGTCCTCGGGTCCATCTTCTGCGACGGCCTCTACTTGTCATGCCCGTTCCACACCGGTGCTCTCCCCCACCTCCACTGCTCGCAAGAGCGGCCGGATCTCCAACAGGGCGGCACAGCGCGCTACGGTCGGGTATCTTCCCCCCTCAGGTACCCCTCCCCGCCTCTCAACCCCTCCCATCCCCAGTACCTCTTCCGTTCGGTTAGTTCTTCGGTCGTGTTCCAATGAACATCTTCTGCATATTATACCGGATGTATGCATTTCTATTGACTCTTGTTTCAGTTCTCCTTCTGCCTTGCTGGCTGTGGTCCGGGCCAACGAAGTGGCTCAGGCTGATATAGCCAGGGCCAAGGGCACGGCCGCTCAGGCTAGGCCCGCACCGGTTGTGGCCGGTGAGGCCGCGGAGGCATCTGATCGGGATCAGGTGTCCTCTGCTGCGCCTCGGCGCAGGGTGAGCAAACGTGCTAAATCCTGCATAGCCCCATGCAAGTCGAGTCTTCGCATTAAAAACCTTTCCTTCCGATGAAATCTCTATTTTGGAATATTAGGGATTTCGGTGCTAGGGGGCACAGAGACCAGCTGAAAGACCTTGTGCGGACCGAAAACATTGACATCATTGGCCTTGTTGAAACACTAAAAACTTCTTTCTCACCTAACGAACTCTCTGCGGTTGCGGGGATCGACAGATTCGACTGAAACTTTTTGCCTTCCTCGGGCCACTCCGATGGCATCCTAATTGGTACCAAATGAGATATGCTTGATTTTGTCGCTTTTGACCATGGTATTTTTTGGGCTAGTACTGTTGTCTCTCACTGCTCCCTCAACATTCTCTGAGAAGTTATGGTAGTCTACGGCCCGGCTGGCCACTCTCTTTCTCACCTATTCTTGGATGAGATTACGGATAAGATTGAGTCTTGTGGTCTCCCCTTCCTTATCGGTGGTGATTTCAACTTGATGTGCTCCCCTTTGGACAAGAATTCTCCTAACTTTTCCTGGCCGCTTGCTGACGCTTTTAATGAGTTCATTCGTGATTCTGCTATCCGCGAAGTACCCAGGGTGGGTGCTCGCTTTACTTGGATGAATCATCAATCTTCTCCAATTAGATCTGTCCTTGACCGCATGTTTATCTGTCCTCGTTGGGACTCTCTGTTCCCCCGGGCTTCTCTGAGGGCTTTGCCGATAGTAGGATCTGATCACTCCCCCCTTGTCCTCGACGACGGGATCTGCACCGTCTCCTCCCCTCGGTTTCAATTCAATGCCTCGTGGCTGTTAGTTGATGGCTTTTCTAAGATTCTCTCAGCTAGGATTACCTCTTTCCTATCCTCTGACTCCCGTTCCTTTGGCCCGATGGATGACTGGTACCAATGTTATTACTTCTTCCGTAAAAAAAATTCTGGTTGTGCCAGGAATCATGCTGCTGAGGGCCATCGTGACAAGCTCCGTCTTGCGGCCCAAATTGACTCCCTTGACTCGCAGGCCGATGGCCCTGGCCTATCGCTTCCTGAATGGAAGACCCGATATGCGCTGGAGGAGGCCCTAATGGCTTTGCACCGGCAGGCGGAGGTGTACTCGAGGCAAAGAGGCACCATTAACTCGACCTTGAAAGGCGACTCTCCCATCGCTTATTTTTTGCCATTGCTAATGGGAGACGCCAGACGCCATCGTTGCTTGATTGATAGTCTCATCATCAATAACGCAAGGGTCTCAGACCATAATCTGATTGTTTCTCACATAGTTGATCTTTTCTCCTCCCTCCTTTCTGCTAAGCCCGAGGTTGGGTTTAGGCTGGTGCACTCCTTCTGGTCGGTCTAGGACCAGGTTACCAATGACGAAAATGAGGCCTTAATGGTTACCCCTACTGACGGGGAGATTTTTGAAACTATACGCTCTGCTAACACCAATTCAGCCTCGGGTCCGGACAGTTTCTCCATCCCTTTCTTCAGTCATTTCTGGCCCCAGCTTTGGGGTCTCGTTCTTGCTGTCATCCAAGGATTCTGGTTGGGCACCGTTGATATTTCCCGTCTTAACAATCCGGTCCTCGCTCTCATTCGTAAAGTTAAAGGAGCTGACGAGATTACTCAATTCAGACCATAGTTCTCATCAACAACTTCGCTAAATTCCCAGCAAAAGGTTTTGCTACTAGGCTTTCCCCCATCGCTCATCGTACCCTCAGTCCTTACCAGTTGGCCTTCGCCAAAGGGAGGTTCATCCTGGACGGCATCCTCTGTCTGCATGAGATCGTCCACGACCTGCGTGTTCGTGGTACTAGAGCTATGATCCTAAAGCTTGATTTCGAGAAAGCCTATGATTCGGTTAGTTGGAACTTTCTTCGTCAGGTGTTATTGGCCAAAGGCTGTCATGGGGCTGTGGTTCACTGACTTATGCAATTGGTCACGGGCGGCCACACTGCGGTCTCGGTAAACGGGAACATAAGTAATTTCTTCGCCAACGGCAGGGGCCTCAAGCAGGGTGACCCAGCTTCCGCCCTTCTCTTTAATTTCGTGGCTGACTCCTTATCCCACATCCTGACTCGGGCTGTGGCCGCCGGTCATATCACCCCTGTCAGCTCCCATCTTGTTCCTAATGGCATTTCCCACCTCCAATACATGGACAATACAATCATCATGGTTGAACTTAACGATGATAGTGTGGCTCACTTGAAATTCCTCCTCCTTTGCTTCGAAGCCCTTTCTGGCCTCAAAATTAATTTTGCCAAGAGTGAAGCGATTGTTACTGGGGCGTCGTATGATGAGGCCTTAGAGTTGCTCATTTACTTAATTTCTCCCTGGGCTCTGTCCCTTTCAAATACCTTGGCCTCCCGATCTCCCCCCACAAGTTGTTAGCTAAAGACTTCGCCCCGGTCGTCACGAAGGTTGGCAATCGGGTGTTGCTGTGGAGAGGCCGCTATAACACCCAAGCTGGCATGCTTGCATTAATCAACGCATGCCTCTCCTCCCTTCCCATGTGCTTGATGGGCTTCTACCTCCTTTTGGAAGGGACTCGCGCTGGTTTTGACAAACATAGGGGTGCTTTCTACTGGAACTCTGCAGAAAACAAACGCAAATATAGGATGGTGAAATGGAAGCTTATTTGTAGACCTAAAAACCTTGGGGGGTTGGGCATTATTAACACCGTTGTTATGAACAAATGCCTTATTATTAACTGGTGGTGGAAAATCATGTCCCCTGCGGATGCCCCGCTATGGCTCAGCATTCTCAAAGCTAAATACACTACTGGAATCCACTTCTTTGCCGTCTGCCACTTCTTTACCATCAGCTAGCGGACGGCAAAGAAAGGCTTTGCCATCAGCCACCAGAAAACTGACGGCAAAGAGGCAGCGGACGGCAATGGATGGCTCTGCCATCAGCATATCTTTGTCGTCCGCTAGCTGACGGCAAACAGGGTGGGTGGCGGGCGTACGAGGGCGACCTAACGACCATCTTCTTTGTCGTCTGCTGGCTGACAGTAAAACATCTTTGCCGTCCGTCGGCAGACGGCAAAGAAGATGGCCGTTAGTTCGTCCGTTTCCCCCTGGCCCCACCCCACTAGGTACGCTCTTTGTCGTCTGCTGGCAGACGGTAAAGAGCTGTGACCTAGCAGATAAGGGGTCGGGCCCGCGCCCGATCTGTCCATTCCCTCTCTCTCCCTGCCCGAGCCGCCCCAACCCCTCACCCCTGCCGCCGCCCGGCCGTGCTGCCGCCCGCCCCGCCCAGCCGAGCCGTCGCC
>NC_057803.1:725080947-725097400 GCF_018294505.1 Triticum aestivum | reverse complement strand
ACCGCCCCGCCACCGCCCCGCCCCTCATCGTGGTGAGTTTTTTCTGTGTTTTTAGATTTAGTTTATATTTGTTTAGTTTAGGTTAGTTTAGTTTATTTAGTTTAGGTTAATTTAGTTTATTTAAGGTTACATTTAGTTTATAGTTTTGTTTAGTTTTTTTTCCTGTTTTAAGAATAATCAAGAAAGATGTAAAAAAAGAAAAAAAAAAGAGGAAGAAGAAGAAGAAGAAAAAAGAACAATAAGTAGTAGAAGAAGAAGATGAAAAAAAGAAGTAGAAGTTGAAGATGAAAAAACAAAGTAGGAAAAGAGGGTGCCCGGGGACAAGCGGGTTAAGGGGGTTCCTCGGTGTCGATGGAACCCTAAATAGCAAGTATCGTCGGTGCGAGGTACATGTGGCCGTCGGTGTCGAATACTGTATCCACGTCCCACAAGTGACGCCGTCGTCCGGCGTCCCAAAGCAACTGTTCTCGGCATCGATTGCGGTCGAACACCATTGTGAATTTGTCTGGCAGCCTCTGCGATGACGATTAAAAGGCAAGTGTTGAAACTTGAAACACCCAAACTGACTCAAGTCGGTTTGGTTGTTTGAAATTTCCAAACTTGGCTTTAATCCTCATCGCAGAGGTTGCCAGACAAATTCGCCAAGGTGTTCGACCGTCATCGACCACCAGAACTATTGTTGCGGGACGCCGGGCGCCGGCTACACTTGTGGGATGTGGATCTAGTGTTCAACGCCGACCGCCTCATGTAACTTGCACCGATGGTAGTTGCTATTTAGTTTACCCGGGGACGAGCGGGTTAGGGGGTCGTATGTTACTCATCTTTGGATTTAAATGTGCAGTTATTTCGTCGCTACGAGGGTCTAGTGTTCGACGAGCTCCGCCCCTGCGTTCGTTGGTGAGCACAAATGACATCTCCCGATGAAACTTGCTAGCTATAGGTGTCAATCATCAGTATGCGTAACCACTATGCGTATCCCATTCGAAAGGGTTACATCTATAAATATATGCATGCATTTGCATATTTATAATCATGATTCTTTCAAATTGTCCAACGTTATCCATGGACAGCCCGAGTATGTGTAGATTGGGTTCGTTTTCCCATACGCTCAGCTCCGGATCAAATGCAGAATTTCGCCAGTGCCTCCCTGTTGTTCGGGTACACATTCTCTCTGCTTATTGCCGAGACGTGTATCAGGAGAACAACGGGGAGGTGCTGTTGAAATTTTGCGTCGGATCCAGAGCAGAGCATGGGAAAATGAACCCGATCTACACATACTCGGGTGGGATTAGGACCTATCTTTACCTATTAGCATGTAGTTTGCATGGATGTAATAAAACTGAAAAACTCCATTAACTGATGGATATGGTTTGCTTAATTATGTATATATTTCTTGTGTGTCCAGTAGGAAGTCAATATGAGTGATCGTGCATGGATGTACACCGGTTACACTAGTCAAAAAGTTTGGACCGAGGAATGGTTAACAAAAACCAAGGGGTTTGTTAGAGCCGCATTTGCAAATGGCCAGGAATTTATCTGGTGCCCCTGTGCCCGTTGCGACAACTATAAAAAGAGGGACGAGCTTGAAATGATTAAAGACCTGCAGAAGTTTGGTTTTACGCCTGGTTACACGGTCTGGACATTACATGGTGAGTCTGGCCAACTTGCCAGAGCCGAGGTTTGTCGTTGCACCGACGAGCATGGTACCGGGACCCAAAGGCCATGTGCTACCTCCAGACCTGTACCAGTCAGACAAAATCCTCCGTGCTCTTAAGATGCCCTATGAGAAGATACATGCCTGTGAGAAAGGATGTGTCTTATTTAGGCTTCAATATGAGGACTTGAACTATTGTCCCATTTGCAATTCTTCCAGGTATGTTGTGGTAGACAACGGTATGGGTGAGAAGACGCAGACCAAAATACCCGTTAATGTTCTTCGGTATATGCCAATCGTACCAAGACTGCAACATCTTTTCATGGTCGAAGAGACGGCCAGACAGATGACATGGCACAAAACGGGCAAAAGAACAGAACTAGATGTAGATGGGAATGTGATGATGGTGCACACATCGGATGGTGAAGCATACATAAGGAAAAAATGGCGGATCCAAGGCATCCTCGAGTCGCCATCAGCACAGATGGGTTCAGTGTGTTTGGTCAGATGGCAGCCCCATACAGCTGTTGGCCCGTGTTTGTCATTCCACTCAATCCCCCCCCTGGGCAGATTATGCAACAAAAGAATATTTTCTTGACGTTGATAATTCCAGGGCCCAACTATCCGGGGAAGAATATGAATCTGTACATGCAGCCGCTTAAGGACGAATTGCAAGAAGCTTGGGATAATGGGTTCAAGACATACGACGCCTTTAGCAAATAGAACTTCATAATGCGTGCATGGTACATGTACCCGACGCATGACTTGCCGGCGTATGCGCTATTTGTTGGCTGGTGTGTGCATGGAAGGTTCTCGTGCCCCACATGCAAGGGAGCTCTTGAGTTTCGTTGGCTGACGGCAGGGCGCAAGTATAGTTGCTTCGACTTGCATAGACTGTTTCTACATCCTGGCCATAAGTTCAGGAAAGACAAGAAGAACTTCATCAAAGGTAGAGTTGTCAAACTCTCTGCACCACCTGCGTTGACAGGCAACAGACCCTAGATCAGTTAAACGCTCTCGAGCCAGATCCAGAGCGTCTAGGGTATTTCAAGGGGTATAATAAGGAACACGCCTGGAGTCACAAGACATGCTTCTGGGATTTTCCTTACTTCAAAGACCTCCTTTGCCCACACAACATCGACGTGATGCACACTGAAAAGAATATCGCCGAAGCCTTTTTTGGTACATTGTTCGGCATAGAGGGGAAATCAAAGGATAATACTAAGGCTAGAGTTGATCAAGAGGAGCTATGTGATAGACCGTTACAAAACATGAAAGAACCAAAAGGAAAGGGGATCAACTGGACGAAGCGAAAGGCATGGTTCAATCTTGGAAGGCCAGCTATGAAGGAAATTATTTTGTGGGTGAAAATGCAGTTGATGTTCCCCGATGGGTATGCAGCAAATCTAAAGAGGGGAGTGAGTCTTCAAAAATTGAAAATATTTGGTCTAAAAAGTCATGATTGGCACATATGGATTGAGCGGATAATGCCGGTGATGTTGTGAGGCTTCATCCTCGAGGATGAATGGCTAGTACTAGCAGAGATGAGCTATTTCTTCCGTGTTCTTTGTGCGAAAGAACTATCGCCTGGCCTCCTAGAAGAAATGGAACAGTTGGCACCGGAGTTGATCTACAAGTTAGAGAAGATCTTTCCGCCAAGCTTCTTTAATCCAATGCAACACTTGATTTTGCATCTCCCGACCGAGGCACGATTGGGGGGCCCGTGCAAAATCGTTGGTGCTACTCAACTGAGAGGATGCAGAAGACGCTTTGAGCAAAATGTAAAAATAAACGTAGAATAGAATCACCGATGGCGGAGGCATTCATCACTAAGGAGGCGACAAACATCGTGACCGCACACTACGAAGCCAAAAATAGTCATTTGAATCCGAAGCCTCGGTACAATGTTGATGAACCTCAAAAGGGTCAATACAACCTCAGCCTATTCAAAGGGAATCTCGCACCAGCCGGTGGTTGGAAACCAGTAAGGTTGGATGTTGAAGAATGGCGGACCATTTCGCTGTATCTCTTCAACAACCTAACAGAAGTTCGGCCGTACATCGAGTAAGATCTCGGTACATTGTTTCACAACTTCTAATTCCTTTGAACTTCTCTTATTCCTGGAATTTTTATGCAGTCGATACATCGCCATATTCTCGTATGGAGCGGTGATCCAAAAGGATTCCGTCGAAGAGTATGAGCTTCTGGCAAAACAAGGAGCAGAATTTCCTGGTTCCATCTCTTGGTTCAAAAAACGGTAATTTCCATTAGACCCTTTTTTCTTTGGCTAATTTGCTACTAATGCAACAATCTGTTCGTATTAAACTTGTAGGTTAATTCAAAGATTATGGATGCTGAATTGAGACAAGTAGCTAATGGTTTTGACTATAAGGTCCGTTCATTTGACAAATACGACATCAACGGGTATCGCTTTCGTACCTATGGCAAAGAGCTATCTATGGCCAATCGGAAGTCTACAAATTGTTGTGTCTCTGCTATCGGTGAAGGAGGTATCGAGTATTATGGAAGAGTTGAAGCAATATATGAACTTGAATTCTATGGTGAAAACCCACCAAACGTCGTAGTCTACAGATGTTATTGGTTCCAGACGAGGGAGACTAGAAGGACTCGTGAACATATAGGGCTAGTAGAAATCAAACAAATCACCCATTTGGATGTTCCCGATGTCTATATTACGGCTCAACAGGCAACCCAAGTTTTCTATCTACCGTGGGCCTCTCAAAGAGATCCAAATCTCAGTGGTTGGGACGTCGTTTATGAAGTGCCGTCACATGTTAGACCACCTCCCCCAAATTAAAAGGATTATGAACCTCACATTAACCAAGACACATATGATGGAGGATAATTCTCCCAAGAAACATGTCTTTCCAAAAAAGTGTTTCAAGAACCGCTCTACTCCACCCCAAAACATTGAAGTAGACAACGATAGTGAATCCGACTTCACCCCTGAGCTGGAACAAGAAGAGCCGGAAGAAGAAGAAGTTACTGCTGCAGATGACCTGTCAATGCTTGTACGATTATGTAAAGGTGGCCTTCCACACGATGATGCATTTATTAATGATGATGATGAACGCGTCATTACAGATAGTGATGATGATGATGCTTTTATTAATGATGATGACGAGCACGTCATTACCGATAATGATTATTAGGTATTCAAATTTTTATGTTGTACTTGATTTATATAGTTATTTGTATGATTGTATGATTTATATAGTTGGAATTTATAATTTTCTTACTTTGTATGATTTTTTCTTATACATAGTGCCATGGTCTTGATTTTCGTCCCTGTCGGCCCACGCCCGCTTTATGATTCAGATGTGGTAAATTCTCTTTCATAACTATTTGTTGCATTTCGCATTTATGCAAATTATGGCCATCAAGTTGACATAGAGATATTTTAATCTAGGAGGACCAGAATTTGAAACAGACCCTCTTGTCGAGAAGTTAAATTTAGTTGAAAAAGAAAATGAATATTTGAAAGAAAAAATTAAAAGAATTGAAGAAGAGAAGATGACATTGGAGTTATATGTTGCTGATGCCATCGATGATCACAAGATGAAGATGAATGCAATGCTCTTGAAGATGGATGCAATGCGCCTGAAGCTTAAGAAGATTAGAAAATATGCCATTGATAATGAGGCTTGGTATCATTATGCCGTTGGATCAATTGTTACCTTAGTTGCGATCTTCATCACATTTGTTGTCATGAGGGTAAATTTTCTCTAGTGTTTTGCTTTACAAATGGATACTTAGCTTATTTTCCTCCTAAATGACATAATTACCTAAGTTAGATAAAAATAAGCTATACTTAGCTTATTCAGTTCATTTATGACATACTTAGCATACTTTGGTAAAAAAAATGGCATGATAATCTTTGTTAGCTCCAAAATGATATAGACTTAGCTAATTTTTCTCGAAAATGACATAATAACCTTACTAAGCTCCAAAATGACATATTTACTTACCTTAGCTCTAAAATGACCTACACTTAGCATTTTTACCTAGCTTAGCAATAAAATGACATTTTTACCTACCTTAGTTAGAAGAAGAAGAAGATAAAGAAGAGGAGAGGAGAAAAAGAAAGAGAAGAAAAAAAATCTTCTTCTTCTTCTTCTTCTTCTTCTTCTTCTAACTAGTCTTCTTCTTCTTCTTCTTCTTCTTCTTCTTCTTCTTCTTATTCTTCTTCTTCTAACTTTCATCTTTGCCAATTTGCAGATTTGCTTTACATGAGGAAGCTTGGATTCATGGAGTGTACTATTCTTGTGGTGCTTCCATGTTGTTTATGAAAACTTGTTTGGATATGTATGTCTATATGGATATGTTGTTGGAAACTTCTTTCTGGTTATGTATATATGGATATGTTGGACTTTGTTGAACTATGTTGTTGGATTGGATGAAATATGTTGTTAGAGATGCTGTTGGATATGTTGGATATGTATGCATGTATATCTGTGTTTGAAACCATGTCTAATTAATAGGATTTCAATAAAAACAGGGGATATATAGCATCTTTGCCGTCTAGCGGACGGCAAAGAGGACACATGGCAGTCACCTGTGCAAACTGGGAACACTGGCTGCCTATTTGGTCATTTTGCCGTCAGCTGGTGGACGGCAAAGTGACCAGCTATGCCGTCTTCCAGCAGACGGCAATGATTCAAACCTCTTTGCCATCCGCTGGCGGACGACAAAGATCTTTGACTCTTTGCCGTCCGCTGGCAGGCGGCAAAGAGTGCTGTTAACCCCCTAATGGCTCTCACGCCACCGCACTGCCGTCAGCTGGCCTCGGATGGCGGATAGCATAATCCTTTGCCGTCCGTTTCTAAGAAGCGGACGGCAAAGAAGGGCTTTGCTGGCAGGCGTTCATCCGGACAGTTTGCCGTCCGCTAGAGGACGGCAAAGAATTTTGCTGTCCGCCATGGCGGACGGAAAGAAGCTGATTCCAGTAGTGATACTTCCCTGAGTCTAGTCCCATGTTCGCGCCGGCTTCTGGCGGCTCCCAATTCTAGCAAGATCTGGTTAAAGTTCGTCCGTTGTTCCAATCTTTGGTGAAATTTTATGTTCGGAATGGCAAATCTACTCGCTTTTGGTTGTCTTGGTGGTGTGGGGACGCCACCCTTGTGGTGACATTCCCGGTTTTGTTTTCTTACTATCCTGACTCGGAGATCTCAATCTTCGAGCTCTCGGTTAATAATTGGGACCTGGTCCTTCGTAGGATGCTCTCTCCTGAAGAGTTGGAAGACTGGCATCGTATTACTGCTTGCTTCCCTCTGCTCTCAGAGGAAGAGGACTCGGTGGTCTGGCCCCACTCTGCCTCTGGTCGTTTTTCGGTCAAATCCTTGTACGGTAAAACTGATTTCGCGCTCCCCTAATTCCAAGTTCAAATGCATTTGGAGTGCCCGCGTTCTGCCTAAGATTAAAATTTTCCTATGGCAAGCTTTTCGTGGGAAGCTTCCCGCAGTTGACCAAATCCGGAAAAAGAATGGCCCAGGTTCGGATAGATGCGCCTTGTGTGGGGAACTTGAAAAAACGGAGCACATTTTCTTCCGCTGCTCCTTGGCTAATTTTTTTTGGTGTTGTATCCGCTCCTGGCTTCAGGTGTCGTGGGATCCCTCTTCCTTCGAGGATCTTAGGGGTTTGGTCAGCGTTCTATCTGGGAATTCCAAAAGGGTCTTCTAGGCTGGGTTTGCAGTGATCTGTTGGTCGCTGTGGACCACTAGAAACAAGTTTACCGCCGAGCATGTGTTCCCAGCTAATCCTGCTGATTGCTTATTTAAAATTGGTATATTCTTGCAGCAATGGAGATCATTGACTAGGGATGCTGATCACGAGGCCATCGATGGTATGGCGTCCAAGATTCGGGCTACGACTTCGTCCTTGGCGCACAGACACCGCGAAGCTTCTTAAACCCCGGCGTCTAATCGACTTATCTTTTATTTGGCCTGCGTGCCTTCTCTGGCTGGATGCCATGTACTTAAACTTCTGTCCTTGGGTTGTCCTGGTACTGTGGTTGCTTGGTTGCTCGTGCGCTACTCTACCTGGTGGCTTTATTTATAAAGTCAGGCGTATGCCTTTCATCTAAAAACTAGAACAAACATAGAGACCGAACATCAAATAGTACTTTGCAGCCAGCTACAAGGAGACAACTGCACGGCACATGGCCACCCTTAACTCCATCCTCTCCCAGTTCATCAAGTGTCGTGGCTGGTCATTGTCTTTCTTGGCTAAGAAGAATGCCCATTTCTTTAGGCCTCCATCTACCAGCTTCACATATTTTGCAGATTCAAACGAAAATTCTATGTAGAAGGCTTCCTCATTGCCACCAAATAGGACAAGCATGTCATCACACGCCACTAACTCGCGGGAAAGCTTGGATGGGTCCGTATTTTCACAGCGAACAACTCTTAGTGCATCAAAGCAAAATTATGGTGCAAAATGCATGGTGTAAAGCTTTCTAGATATCTTCGCAATGATCATATGCAGGATGTAGCCAGGCCCCAAGCAAAAGGGGCCATGTCCTGGAGCATGGTGGTGAAACACTTCCTTAACGGTCGCTCTGTAGTAATATAGCTACTTTAATTATAGTACCTCTATGGCTTGCCTGGGGCATGAGCTGAGGCTGGTTACGCTACTGATGATATGCATGATACATCCATTTTGTATCATGCTTTTATATCGATATTTATTGCATTATGGGATGTTATTAAACATTATGTCACAATACTTATGCCTATTCTCTCTTATTTTACAAGGTTTACATGAAGAGGGAGAATGCCGGCAGCTGGGATTCTGGGCTGGAAAAGGAGCAAATATTAGAGACCTATTCTGCACAACTCCAAAAGTCCTGAAACTCCACAAAAGTCAGTTTTGGAATATATAAAAAATATTGGGCGAATAAAGTACCGGAGGGGGGCCACCCACCATCCACGAGGGTGGGGGGCGTGCCCTACCCCCCTGGGCACGCCCCCTGCCTCGTGGGCCCCCTGGCAGGCCTCCGGTGCCCATCTTTGGCTATATGAAGTCTTTCGCCCTGGAAAAAATCAGAAGGAAGCTTTCGGGAATGAAGCGCCGCCCTCTCGAGGCGGAACCTGGCCAAACCAATCTAGGGCTCCGGCGGAGCTGTTCTGCCGAGGAAACATCCACTACAAAAAAAGACACATCCGTGACATTTTGGGCCGAACAATTTTTTTTCTGTCATACATATAACACTTCTATGATGATAATTGTGACAAAACCCGGTATCATCATAGATGTGGTGGGATCCTACTTCTATGACAAAAAATCATGACAGAAAATGGGCTTTTCGTCTTGGGCGGGCCGGAGACGCAACTGCATGACATTCTTTGGGCCATCCATGACGAAAAAACCGTGGTAGAAGCGAGGCGGAGGAAAATATTGGGGAGTTACCGGTTACGGTGGGAGGTCGGGGGTCGAGCGATGCGCGTTTCTCTCATACGTACGCGCGTGTGTGCGAGGCGTTGGCTCTAACTGAATCCGAGCGAGGCGTTGGGCTCTAACTAAACCCGAGCGATTGCACTACAGGCTACGCGAACCCGAGCGATTGATCGATGGCTGTTAACTGAACCCGATGGAGCGATTCCTTCGCTACTGCTTCTAACTTAAGTCGATCTATTGGATGAACAGTGAGCATTGCGGTGGGGGGGGGGTTGGATGAACAGTGAGCAGTGGCGTTGCCTCTGGATGAACAGGACCCTGTGGTGTGGAGGGCTGGATGAACAGTAGACGATGGAGGGGTGGCCGTGGAGGGGTGGTTGAACAGGACCCCGTGGTGTGGAGGGCTGGATGAACAGTAGACGGTGGAGGGGTGCCCGTGTAGGGGTGGCTGAACAGTAGCCGGTGGAGTAGCGCACGGTGGAGGCTGGATGAACAGGAGCCCGTGGAGGCTGGAGGAGGTCGACGGTAGCCCGTGGAGGCTGGAGGAGGTCGACGGTGGAGATGAACAATATCCCGTGGAGTCCCGTTTTGCGGTACGCCACACCCCTCCCGATGAACAGGACCCCCGTTTCGATCGTAGCGCTCCAACACAAGTCCGTTTCATCCGTTTTGCGGTACGCCACACCCCTCCCGATCAACAGGACCCCCGTTTCGACCGTATGAGGTCCGTTTGCTCCATTTTGTGGTACGCCACACCCAACAGGACCCCCGTTTCGACCATAGGAGGTCCGTTTCCTCCGTTTTGCGGTACGCCACACCCCTCCCGATCAACAGGACCCCGTTCCAAACGTAGGAGGTCCGTTTCCTCCTTGTGCGGTACGCCAGGCCTCGTTTCCATCGCCTGTTCCATCCAAGCCCTCCCGATGAACACGACCACGGATTCCGTTCCGACCCAGCCAGTTGGCTCCCCATGAACACGACGACGATGTTGTTTCTCCGTTCTGACCCAGCCATGTACGTATGCGCGAGTAGGCGTTCGAGGCCCCGCCGTATGTACACACACGTGGCCGTATTTTCTTTCTTGCACCCTGGCCGCTGTACGTACATGTACATGCTACGTGCGCGCCTCTACAACGACCAGTATGTATGTACACATTCGCGACCAGAATGACAACGCTACGTACGCTTCGACTAGGTGGGTCCCGACTGTCAGGCACTTCCTTGCCTGCGAAGATGTAGCTGGTGGGTCCCAGCAGTTAGGGGGGGCGAATCGTTTTGGCTTTTTTTTGCCCGGACGGACTTCCTTGCGTGCGAAGATGTAGCTGGTGGGTCCCAGCAGTCAGGGGGGCGAATAGTTTTTTTCGGACGCACTTCCTTGCTTGCGAAGATGTAGCTGGTGGGTCCCAGCAGACAGGGGGAAACATTTTTTTCGTGAAATACGGTGGCCCGTCCGGTGGGTCCCCGCTGTCAGGTGGAGGAATAATTATTTTGCGCATAATAAGGAGGCACTTCCATGCTGCGGCCGTGGACCCAGCTGTCAGCCTCTCCACGTACAGTCCACGTCCGATGGAAGACATTCCTTGACCACCTTGACCACGCCGCGCCGAGAGCACCAGGGCGGTGGACGACGGCGAGGCCTAGGAAGGGGAAGACGCGGAGCCGGGGAAGACGCGGCAGTGGATACCCACGCATAGAGGAGTATGAGGGTTCACTCGTTCGGCTGCGGTGTGAGGCTGCCGTCGCCGCAGAATAACAGGGGGTGTGGGTGCGTAGAGGGATGGCCTGGCCAGCGGTGGGAGTAGTAGGGGGTAGTGAGGCCTCCACGGCATCACAACCGGCCACGGGCGGCAGGAGCAGGCGGCACGACCGGCGCTGGTTTGGGTGGCTGGAGCAAGAAGACCAGAGGTTGAAGGAACATGACGGCCGTTGGATTGACATCCAACGGTTACGTCTGCTAGAATCGTTTGTTGACGTAGTATATAATAACTAAAAAAATCTTGCATACGCGTCAACTAAACAAGCCCACAAGTCAGACCACTCCCTCTTTTTTTAATAATTTATATATAGCTCATGGCAACTTCTTATGCAATTTATTGCAGTCATTTTTTTTGGTTGGCCAGGGCCAATTTCGCATATTTCTGTGCGTTCCAAACTATTTTTAATACCGAAATGTCGAGCCAGATTTAAAGTACTTTGAAGATATATTTGAATTAGGTTAATGCCCAGTGAAATAGGAATCTAAAAATGTGAAAACAATCAGAAATTATAAAGTAATTGCCAATTTGTCATCTGTTTTTATATTTACAACCCATTTCATATTACTTTCAAGATTTGCAGGCGTCTTGAAAGAGTTGCAGCCCATCAGGGCGTAGAAAAATAAGTAGGCCTAGATTGGGTATTCTTCAGAAAAAATAAACTGGGCTCATTTTCACAAAGAAAAAATAGCTGGGCTGATCACATGGTGAACATAAAATATAAGCCTGGGCTAGACGGGCCACATCCCAGTTCAAACCCTGCTCCGTCTCAACAATACCAAACAAAAAAATACTGCTCGAGTAGCTACGTCACTGGTGTCAGCCGATCTTTTGCTGTTCTCTTGTCTATTGACTATATACGCTCACAATGTCGTGGGTCCCAGATGTCAGGAAAACACTAGGAGGAAGCATTTTATTTTTCCATACGCTGACGTGGTGGGCCCCTACTGTCATCCTATCCACGTACTTCTGCCGATTCCTGTTGTTTGTTGACCATGTTGACAACACGAGAGGGCGGCGCCGCGGCGAGCACACCAAAGCGTGCAGAGGACATCGGCGTTAACGATTTAGGAGATGGTGGGGCGGCGATGCGTGCGCTGAGGCGCAGCCAGCCGTGGGAGGCGGAAGCAGGCGGCCCCGCCGGCACTGGTTTGGTTTTGGTGGCTGGAGGAAGACATGACTGAAGAAACACGACAGACTATAAAGCAGCAGGAGTACTTAACAACCTTAATTGAAACCAGCAGGGGCACTTAACAACCAAAGCTGAAAGCAGTATGATTACTTATACAGGTTCAACCGTACAAAGCACGCCTCGAAGAGTGCTACTTTGCCTACAGTTAACCAAGGGTGACGCCGCCAAGGCCCAGGTGCCACCCCGCGCATCCACAACCTTCTGAAAGCGGCTTCATCTTGCAACATGGTCAATAAACAGGATACTCGCTTTAGAGCCATGGAAAAGCATGAACATAATCTTCTGTCCTATTCTCCAAGATGGACGGGCCTTCATTATCTGAGACCACCCACGAATAAGTATCTTTTCACCTCCAAGGGGAATTGCGTAGGTCGACATAAACATCATGTTGTGACCAAGCGCAAGTCTGACCTGACCATGGTCAGGCATATGTATAGGAACAATAGAACTCGGCGGTTCCTGTTTCAAGAAGATCATAGCTGTAAAACTGTGTATAAGCAACAATTTATGAACAACACATATTACAGAAAATAGCTCGTACCATAAGTTTCTCGACACAGTTGGACCTGTTCAACGAGTGCAGCAGTGGCACACATATCCCACGTGGCCTTCCACCATTGAAACACCCCACAAGGACCTCAAGACGATCAATAAAGTGTAGGAACTTGTGGATGTTGATCCAGTCAACTTCAGTGCCATTAGTAACAGCCGAGTTATTACAGAGTAACAAACGAGCAGACTGCTTACCTCTAAAAAAACCTACACATGCCACCAATTATAAGAAAATATTAGTTAGAAGTAGCATCTTCGTTAGAGATTCATTGCTACTTCTAAAGTTAAATTGTGATTAGTTAGACAGAATAGGTGGATTAAGAAGTAATCGAGGCAACAAGCACGAACCAGATACAAAACTAACATGGACGAACAATTGGAACGACGTCGGGGTGGAAGATCGCAGTGAAGATGAGAGCAGGTTCTGCTATTTCCATCAACATTCGTGCGCCAACTTTCAGTCCGTAACACTTGAGAAAGTTTATCCAAGTTTGGCCATAAAAAAAGCAGCGATATTCTTGGTTCATGAACCCAACTCGGAAGTAATATCCATGGCTTGTCTTCACTGTGACCATTAAACTAGTGTATTCAGTTATGGCAAGGCCGAGCATCTTGAGTACATGTGTTCTGGCAGAGCAAATAATACATTGCAGGAAAAATAATATGACAACACAACATGTTCAAAAAAACCCCACCCTCCCAGGTAGAGAAGAGGATTCTAGGAACATATGGTGCACGTTTCAAAATGCTGTGGTAGGATGAGAAGGAACAAGTGTGGTGTCTCAACGAGGGTGCAGAAATCTGTAGGGTACTCGCACTTTGGGCACTGCAACTGAAACACACTAGATTCAGTATGAAGAAAAATGCATCAACGGCGGCGGCTGCCATCCTAGGATTACCTGCGACCAAGGGACTTGGATTTATCGGGGATGGATGAAGAATTCGTACCTGGTTCTCCATGAGAAAACCCTATGCAATCACCGAGCGGGGGTTTTCTCTGAACAAGCAGACGAGGGAGAAGGGGATTCAGGCCCAGTGAAATAGTGCCGCTTCGTCCGTCCAGCTTACTACTAAAGCTAGAAAGGGGAAGGGTTGTGATTTGACGGCTCATTGGGGTTACTGCGGCTCTACGACCGGGGTGTGTCTACCGTGAAGTTGTGCACTCTAATTTGTGCATATGGCACGTGGACCCCGTTGCCGGTTGCCCCACATATCAGTGAAAGGAAGTAGAAAGACAGGAGTAACTAGTTACACATAAATATATATTTTGACAGAGAGATACTCCCTCTGTAAAGAAATATACAAATCTTTTATATCACAGGCTCACCTTGCCGAGAAATATACTCCCTCTGCAACGCACGGGCATTATGGGGGTTCAGCTTTTTTTTATGGGGGTTCAGCTGAGAATATAATACTCAGATAGGCTCACGGTTCTGGACTTTGAGCCGCAGGCCGACCCTGCATGTTTGGGGGCCCATGTGTTCTACCTCAGCGCTTTTCATATTGCAAGCGATCGGTACTGCGCTGGTTTTAGATGCTGTCGCAAGGCGAATACACAAAATTGAATAAAGCACGACAGTTGTTCGAATGAAATCGAACGATAGTTCCTAACCAGCAATCAGAGTTGCAATTCTATCAACGATATACCATGTGATAAATAATATTTTCGTACTACTTATACACACAGGACACTTGTTTCACCATGCCAGATTATTACATCAAAATCTCTCGGAGGATAGATCAGTTCGGCAGTTGCGTGCTGCTACTGAAGAATTTCAAAGTTGATTTGGACCAGCTCTCCTTGCCGAGAAAGTTCAATTTTGACATCATCCCCTACCGCAAGATATGATTTAGATTTGAACCTTGACCATCCTTTAGCATCAATCATCATGCGACCATCCTTTGTACTTACGGTATATTGAGTAGGTTCATTCACACCAAGGCTGCACATGGTAAGAGAAACTTGGCCGCGGTTGCCCAGATAGTTGAACGACTCCCTCGTTGCTCTAGGAATTCTCTGTTTACAAACAAGAAGACATACCCAAACAGTTAGATCAACACAGTGAATCATGTGAAACAACATGGAAAGAAAAAAGAACGAAGCACTTGGGCGGCCAATGCTTACCAAGAAGGTGGACATGTCGGTTTTTGTAAGGACTTTGGTATATGAAGTGCGAACTGCAGCCCAGTCTGTTGCCGGTGCAACTGCATGGGCTGGACCAAATGCAAGTGCAAGTGTTGGTGCAGGTGCCGAAGCCGCTGCTGCTGCCGGAGATGGTGCTCCTTGTAGAGCTGGTGCCGGTGTCGGTGCCCGATCCTCTGGTAGATCAGACTGATCCGCTGATGCGGTCGGTGCCCAATCCTCAGCTGGATCAGACTGAGTTGCTGCCGCTGTCAGTGCTAGAGCAGCTGCCGGTGCTCGATCTGTGTGAG
This sequence comes from Triticum aestivum, assembly GCF_018294505.1. Classification (NCBI taxonomy): domain Eukaryota; kingdom Viridiplantae; phylum Streptophyta; class Magnoliopsida; order Poales; family Poaceae; genus Triticum; species Triticum aestivum. Next base: position 725,082,399 of record NC_057803.1, on the reverse strand, counting down.
ACAGCGGCGATCGTGTTTGGTCTGCTATGATCAGCTTTCTAACTTGACTAGGATCCGTGACCGTGATCCAGTTTTTTTCTTCATTTCTTTTAAACGCGAGAAGGACTAATTGTGGCATTTTTGTTAAACCAAACTGCAGTTCATCATAGGGATTCAGCTTGTACTCAGACAATAGATTGATCCAATTTTTTCCAGTAATACAAGTGATGGACAGTGCCTTCGTTACTGACACGACATAAGAAGTGAAACTTGCAAAAATAGCCATCATAGAGCAAACCAAACGGTTTATTTTGTGATGAATGTCACATGGCAAAACCTGCATCGTAAAATTGCAGGAAAAGAAAGAAAACATGACATTAAATCAATAAGATTTAGATAGTAAATCAATAAGATTTACTTGATGTGACACGAGTGAATCCTTACCAGGAAATCACTATGTTGAAGTACTAAACAGAAGATTGATCGTCCAACTACGCGTGGCATGCAGGGGCCCTGCCTACTCCCACAAGCAGGACAGTCCAAAGGTCGTGACAAATCGTATGGACCGAACATCCATGGGACTGGAAATCCTGGTGGGTGCGATAAACCCTGCAATCCATACAGATATTGGGGTGTAACCATAATTGATAAACCGTCCTCACAAAAAATATGATCTGGATACTTCAAAATGTACAAACTGAATTGAGTGGACAGACATTAACATAGACCGTTCTCAGGACTGACCACACACCTAAAGCGTCAGTACTAATAAACAATACAGGGTTCAAAAACACAAATCAAGTACTGAACAATAGTACTTACTACAAACAAGCAAAGTTGCACTAACTAAACTCTGCAGACTATTTCTTGCCACCGACCTACGGGATGAACCTCACATAACTGACTAGGCCATGGACTTCGTGTGAGATGTCTACATGCACCATCACCATCTTGTGAACCTTGGAGAACCTAACACTACAAAAAAAAAGACACATCCGTGACATTTTGGGCCGAACGAATTTTTTTTCTGTCATACACATGACACTTCTATGACGATAATTGTGACAAAACCCGGTATCATCATAGATGTGGTGGGATCCTACTTCTATGACAAAAAATCATGACGGAAAATGGGCTCTTCGTCCTGGGAGGGCCGGAGATGCAGCTGCATGACATTCTTTGGGCCGTCCATGATGGAAAAAACCGTGGTAGAAGCGAGGGGGAGGAAAATTTCGGGGAGTTGCCGGTTACGGTGGGAGGTCGGGGGCGGAGCGATGCGCGTTTCTCTCGTACGTACGTGCGTGTGTGCGAGGCGTTGGCTCTAACTGAAGCCGAGCGAGGCGTTGGGCTCTAACTGAACCCGAGTGATTGTACTGCAGGGTACGCGGTACTGAACCCGAGGCATCGATAGATGGCTGTTAACTGAACCTGATGGAGCGATTCCTTCACTACTGCTGCTAACTGAAGCCGATC
>NC_057803.1:725077224-725080444 GCF_018294505.1 Triticum aestivum | reverse complement strand
GGGGTGCCGTGGAGGGGCGGTTGAACAATAGCCAGTGGAGTAGCGCGCGGTGGAGGCTGGATGAACAGGAGCCCGTGGAGGCTGGAGGAGGTCGACGGTGGAGATGAACAGTATCCCGTGGAGTCCTGCTTTGCGGTACGCCACACCCCTCCCGATGAACAAGACCCCCATTTTAACCGTAGGAGGTCTGTTTCATCCGTTTTGCGGTATGCCACACCCTTCCCGATCAATAGGATCCCCGTTTCGACCGTAGGAGGTCCGTTTCATCCGTTTTGTGGTACGCCACACCCCTCCCGATCAACAGGACCCCTGTTTCGACTGTAGGAGGTCCGTTTCCTCCGTTTGCGATATGCCAGGCCCCTCCCGATCAACAGGACCCCGTTTCAAACGTGGCCGGTCGAACACAAGGCTGTTTCCTCCGTTGTGCGGTACGCCAAGCCTCGTTTCCATCGCCTGTTCCGTCCAAGCCCTCCCGATGAACACGACCACGCATTCCGTTCCGACCAAGCCGGTTGGCTCCCCATGAACACGATGACGACGTTGTTTCTCCGTTCCGACCCAGCCATGTACGTATGCGCGATAGGCGTTAGAGACCCTGCCCGTATGTACATACGTGGCCATATTTTCTATCTTCCACCTCGCTGTTGTACGTACGTGTACATGCTACGTGCGCGCCTCTACTACGACACGTGCGCGCCTCTACATCCACCAGTATATATGTACGTACACGTTCGCGACCAGAATGACAATGCTACGTACGCTTCGACCAGGTGGGTCCCGACTAACAGGCACTTCCTTGCGTGCGAAGATGTAGCTGGTGGGTCCCAGCAGTCAGGGGGGCGAATTGCTTTGGTTTTTTTAGCCCGGACGCACTTCCTTGCGTGCGAAGATGTAGCTGGTGGGTCCCAGCAGTCAGGGCGGCGAATCGTTTTTTTGCCCGGACGCACTTCCTTGCGTGCGAAGGTGTAGCTGGTGGGTCCCAGCAGTCAGGGGGGAAACGTTTTTTTCACGAAATATGGTGGCCCGTCCTGTGGGTCCCCGCTGTCAGGTGGAGGAATAATTATTTTGCACGTAATAAGGAGGCACTTCCTTGCTGCGGCTGTGGACCCAGCTGTCAACCTCTCCACGTACAGTCCACGTCCGATGGAAGCCGTTCCTTGACCACGTTGACCACGCCGCGCCGAGAGCACCAGGGCGGTGGACGACGGTGAGGCCTAGGAAGGGGACGACGCGAAGCCGGGGAAGACGCGGCAGTGGATGCCCATGCGTAGAGGAGTACGAGGGTTCACTAGTTCGCTGCGGTGTGAGGCTGTCGTTGCCGCAAAATAACAGGGGGTGCGGGTGAGTAGAGGGATGGCCTGGCCAGCGGTGGGAGTAGTAGGGGGCGGTGAGGCCTCTGCCGCATCGTAGCCGGCAACGGGAGGCAGGAGCACAAGGCACGACCGACGCTGGTTTGGGCGGCTGGAGCAAGAAGACTAGAGGCTGAAGAAGCACTACGGCCGTTGGATGGACATCGTACGATCACTGGAGCTAGAATCGTGCATATCGACTAAGTTGACAAAGCCCTCCATCCCCGTCAACTTAGTAGGCCCACAAGTCAGCCTGCCACTATACTGGGTCCCAGCTAACAGGGGGAGTATTCATTTTTTTGTGCATTATAAGGAGGCACTTCCTTGCATGCGAAGATATAGCTGGTGGGTCCGAGCTGTCAGCGGCGGTAATGTTTTTTCGCGAAATACTGAGGCCCTTTCGATGGGTCCCTGATGTCAGGTGGACGAATCATTATTTTGCATGTAATAAGGAGGCATTTCCTTGCGTGCGGACGTGCACCCAGCTGTCAGCCTCTCCACGTATAGTCCACTTCCACTACTAGGGAAAAGGCTAGCAGCAGCGCGGGTTTTAGATGTGTCAGTAGCGCGGGTACCCGCGCTACTAATAAGACGCTACAGCTAACTCATAGCAGTAGCGCGTGCGCACCCGCGCTACTGCTACACATGTGTAGTAGCAGCGCGGTTAGGTGAAGCTCGCTACTGCTAGTAGCGTTAGCGCTCTTTGGCTGGACGCGCTACTGCTAACTTTATACACTCGCTACTGCTAATTTAAGTAGTTTTTTTTTGGCATATTTATTTTGTATTTGAACAGGCTTTGTAGAAGAATCTTTAGTACATAGAAATGTCATCATGATACACATACAAATGCCTGCGAGACCACAAATGTAATCATAGCATGTACATACAAATAGTCTCATCATAATCATCATCCAACACAAAGTGATATCTTGTCATCATCTCGAAAATAGCGATACATGCAAGTCTCGAATACTTGCAACTACAACAACGTCATCCATCTAAACAAAGGTATACGCAAGAAGTGCTATCACTATGAGTGAGAGCGGAACTATGCAGTACATGAGGTGGCGGTTACGAGTCCTCTCTCGCGCTAGCGTGAACCTCAAGTAACTAGCTTCTCCGTCTTGTCTGCTTTTGAAGCCTTTATGGCTGGCGCCCGTGAACCCATTCACTTGCGCCGTAGGTGTCGATGTCGGCGTCAGTACCATCATCGAGGCCGACCTGCAAACCTTGCTTAGTAGTCAAATAGTCGAGGTACTCTTGTTCACCCTCATAATCCATCTCGTCTGCATCTTGGTCAGAAGGCCCAGTTTCTTCGTTGTTCGACATGTTTCCTATGATTAAGTGGCCTCATTTATTTCTAAAAGTATGAATAAATGAGAAATGACATAAAAAGAAATCTATGTGCCAGCACTCGATATGCCAACTATGTAGCACAAATCATGCCTTTATTCACGGGAAATTTCGGCATGACCTTTGCTAAAAAATGGACATATCGAGCGCCTGAAATTCACCGGAACGGAAATGAATCAACATTCCGGCATAACATAGGCCACTCGGATCATTTTCCAAACATGACATGTCCAAAACATGACATATGCACATATCACATGTCCAGTTCAAATTTGCATACAAATTCAGCTAATTTTGAAACCTAGCTAAATTCATAACTAAATAGATAACCTAATTAATTAACATAACCGAAGAACCCTAGCAGAGAGGGGGGATTTACAGAGAGTGCAGGGGCGAGGAGGCAGGCCCGACGACAGCCGGCAGGGGAGAGGAGGGAGGCGAGGGCCGACGGGTCGGGGGTGAGCGCGCCGGGGTCGGGGGCGAGTGCCGGCGCCAGAGTCGGGGGCGAGGGCCGGCCG
>NC_057803.1:725076062-725076560 GCF_018294505.1 Triticum aestivum | reverse complement strand
GGGGTCGAGGGCCGGGACGGGGGCGAGCGCCGGCGTGGGGGGCTACCGCCGGCCCCGGCGGAGTCGGGGGCGAGTGCTGGGGCCGGGTCGGGCGCGGCGGTGCGACGTGGGAGAGAGAGAGTGGGGATTTGGGGGGAAATGGCGGGATGAAGCAGGGCGAGTGAGAATTTTTGGTTAAGTGGACGTAGCAGTAGCGCGTTACATCAAAACGCGCTGCTACTAACATCAGTAGCTACATCGGTTTAGGTAAAATGCGCTACTACTAAATTCAGTAGCTACAGCGGTTTATGCAAAATGCGCTGCTACTACCGTCGCTACTGCCAGTTTTCCTTTTTCTTTTCCTTTATTTTATCCCAATTTTATTTCCCGAGGGCAGTGAACGAAGGGAGGGCGATATATATTGCATCATTTGATGGTTAAATATGTATGCAAAATAGGAACATATATATTACACATCATTGGACCCATGCATAATAATGGAGTGTGTATACAAAATAG
>NC_057803.1:725071698-725075731 GCF_018294505.1 Triticum aestivum | reverse complement strand
GTTTCCTCAGTGCTGACGTTTTCGTTTTTGAGTCAGCTTCTTTCCCTTCTTGTTCGTCGAAGAATAATTGAGCCCCTCATTGTGACTTTGCCTTTTCCATGGAGTACGATTTTTCTTAGGTAATGTAGTATTGATTCTTCTTTTGACGTATACTTCATCATCATCGTCATCTTCCCTCATTGGGTTGCCATACTGATCATAGTCTTCCCGTTGGCGACTCCATCCATTCCAATGATGTTCCTTTTGCCTCTCCTCACGACAACACGGCTGGGATTGCGCGGGTCAGTTATGAAGAAGCATTGTGTCATGTGCTTAGCGTGTACCCATGGCTCGTTTTTGCGATAGCGTTCACGGTAGCGCTCTTGGCATCGGGTATAGTCATGGTAGTGAACATCCGGCTTTCTCTTTCAACATTCTTAGCCCATCTGACACAGAACATCGTCGTGTTGTGCAGTCCAGAGTAGTCAAGCTCCCATATCTCCTCGACCCTTCCATAAAATCGTTCAGTTGTGCCATTGTCACTGCCAGTCATGCATTCCATCGTCACCCCTGAGTTCTGATCATCACTATCCATATCTTTTGCCTCCGTGTAGAACGTGTATCCGCTGATATCATATGCCTGATTGGTTAAGAGGTTGGGCGAGGGGCCATGTGCTAAGGCATATATGAGCAATCCGTCCTTAGAGCCCTCCTCCGGGGGATTAGCAATAATATGCTCTTTGAACCAATGCAGGAAAGTGGAGTTGTGCTCTCTAGTAACTTCGGCGTCCGTCCTGCATACCCCCCCGGTCACGATACTTCTTTGCGATAATTTCTTTGTGCAGTGCCACGAAAGGATCTACCTCGTCTAGGTGTTGTAGCACTACCAAGTTTGCTCTGTCAAAGTCGCTGCATCGATCTGAGTATGCCACGTGCAGTTCCCTGCGACCATTGCAGTGACCATCTCCTTCGAGCCTCCCATCGTGCTTGTTAATGGGCAAACCAACACTAGCACCAGGCGGCTGGTCTGCGCCATATAGAAAATTCTCACAGAAAGAGATGCACTCTTGTGCCAAATAGCCCTGGACGATGCTTCCATCTGGACGGGACATGTTACGAACGAATCCTTTGATGATCCCATTCATCCTCTCAAACGGCATCATGTTGTGCAGGAATGACGGCCCCAGGTCTATTATGTCATCCACAATATGGACACACAGATGCACCATCATGTCGAAGAACGCGGGCGGGAAGTACATCTCAAGCTCATTCAGTAACACAACGATCTCTTCCTGTAGCCTTTGGAGCTGCTTCACACTGATCGACTTTCGAGAGATGACGTCGAAAAAGTTGCAGAGACCAATAAGCGTGTCACGGACGTGCTTGTCCATTATCCCTCTAAGGGCAACAGGTAGTATCTGCATCATCATCACATGACAGTCATGAGACTTCATCCCGCTGAACCTTTTCTTGTTCGTGTCTAGATATCTGCTTATCTTGCCACAGTAACCGGAACTAACTTTGACTCCGGTAAGGCACTTAAGGAATTGATTGATCTCAGCCTGACTTAAGGTGAAGCAAGAAGGGGGGCAATAATCCTCTTTCTTTATTTTCTTGACCTTCTTCTCCCGTGCCTCTGTCTCCGTCTCTATCTCGTCTGACATTTTACAGGCCGGCATGTGCTGATCTTCCCTGATTTTCAAATCTTGCAAGTCTTTTCTTGCCTTCGGCTCATCCTTGGTCTTATCCGGCATGTTCATCAGTGTTGCGAGCAAGCTCTCAAGGACATTCTTATAGATATGCATTTGATCAAGGCAATGAGGTGTATCGAGTTTGTGCCAGTACTCCAAGTCCCATAACACAGACCTCGTCTTCCATACCTTCAGCAGCGGCTCCGACGCCTTTCTCATTGTCTTTCCTGGCGCGGGGCACTCCTTCCAGTTTTTCAACAGCTCATCGATTTCGGCACCGCTCCGCTTACGTGGAGGTCCTCGATGCTCAGCATAACCATTGAATAGATCTCCACGGTTTCTCCACGGGTCGTCCTGTTCAAGCCATCTTCGATGCCCCATGTACACGATTTTCCCAGACCCGCCATCTTTCCTTGACGTTAGCTGCTGACACGTCGTATCATCCATGCACCGTGTGCATCCGCAATATCCATGGCACACCTGGCCTGCCACATATCTGTAACCGAGATAGTCCTGCACTGTCGTGATCAGCGCGGCTCTCATGTTGAAGTACTCACCTTTGCTGGCGTCCCATGTCTTGGCCGGTGTTTTCCATAACGTGTCTAACTCCTCTTGAAGTAGCCCCAGATACAAATTAATATTATTTCCTGGTTGTTTCGGCCCTTGAATAAGCATGCTCATGTGAATGTACTTCGATTTCATGCACAACCAGGGGGGAGGTTGTACATCCATACAAACACGGGCCATGTGCTATGGTTGGTGTTCTGGTTGCCAAACGAATTCATGCCATCGGTACACGCGCCAAGCACGATGTTCCTTGCATCACATTCAAAATACCGATAGAAGCTGTTCAACGCTCTCCACTGGCTTCCATCCTTCACGTGTCTCAGCTTCGGATCATCTCCATCGTCGGGCTTCTTCCTCTCCGCGTGCCAGCGCATTAGCTTTGCTTCCTTGTGATCTACAAAATACCTCTGGAGACGGGGAGTGATCAGTAAGTACCATACAACTTTCTGGGGACATTTCTTCCCGGCCTTCTTGTATCGAGAAGCATTGCACACCGGACAACTTGTTTTTTCCGTGTGCTCCTTCCGATAAATTGTGCAATCGTTGATGGATGCATGGTATCTAACGTGTGGCAGATCAAGAGGGCACACGATCTTCTTGGCCTCATCAACACTAGTAGGACATAGATTACCCGCGGGAAGAACATCCTTTAGGTACTTGAGATGCTCATCGAGGCTAGTGTCGGTCCATTTGTTTTTAGCCTTCGTCTTCAGGAGTTGGAGCGTGAAACTCAAGCGGGTTACCTCAGGATTGCAACCATCATACGATGGAGTGTTCGAGTCTACCACCAGTTGCTCCAGCTTAGCCTCCTCTCTAGAAGCAGCTCTCTCAGTACTCGTCTCCTTGCGAAGCAATGCTTGAACATGAGGGTCCCGCACAATTGAACTTAGTACTGACGAACTCTGCTGCGTGAAGTCCATGCCGTTCTCTCCGCCGCTATGTCCGGCCCCTTCTCCTTGGCCATGTCCGGCCCCTTCTCCACCGCCATGTCCGGCCTCTTCCCCGCCGCCATTATCGATCATCTCTTCGTCTTGCCCCGTGTCATCATTGCCTGCCCCGTCGGCATCCTCAACATCGTCATCCTCATCTTCAATTATCCACCGAGTATAGCCATCCATGAAACCAGTCATGAGCAGGTGCGCTTCGACACGACCATCGTCATGGGGGTCGAGCCAAACTATTCCTTTGCATTTTCGACACGAACATAAAACCTCTGTCCGGTTATTTTCTTTCATGTCCTGCACCGCCGACCGCAACCACCTGTCCACCATCGTTCCACTGACCATCGTCAACTCTGCATGGTAATAATAAACAAATTGATTATAAAAATGCATGCATGCATCAAAGTCATAAAAAAAATTGGCATGACCTTCCCTAAAAATAGGACATATATGGATCTAGAGTTTGCCCGGAATTCGCCGAAACGGAAATAAATCGACATTTCGGCAAAACATAGGCAACTCAAAAGCACAATTTGGCGGCGTCAACTCATGCCACACACACAATTTCCACAAACATATCACACACACATAAACATATTTCCATTTTGCAAAAGCATGAAATTTTCATCACCTCTATCTCGATCGAGATCGAGCACATGGTGGAGATGATGTTGTAGGGAGATCAAAAGTGCACAAAGCTCTTATTGACAAATATAGATCTAGTTAGGGGGCAAATAGGTCACTTAACTAAATCCTACATCTACCTAGCTACCTAATTTGGGAGGAGACAACTTCAACTAGTGGAGGGGGAAGGAAAAAGAGAAAGGAGATGCATTAATGGAGGTGGTGTAGTTA
>NC_057803.1:725063868-725071169 GCF_018294505.1 Triticum aestivum | reverse complement strand
AGAAGAGTGAGAGTGGGAGCATGTGGTGGAGGTAGGGGGAAGGGAAGAGAGGAGGGGGGGGTAGGGGGAAGGGAAAAGAGGAGGGGGAGGGGAGGGACGGGTGGGGAAAGGTGTTGGGTTGGTGCGGGTTAGCAGTAGCGCGGGACATAAAACGCGCTGCTGATAAGGATTTAGCAGCAGCGCGCTTTGGGATACGGCGCTACTGCTAACTGGGACAAAAAAGTGTGGCAATTTGAAATTTACCAGCAGCGATCCCGGAAAAAGCGCGCTACTACTACATACTTAGCAGTAGCACGGTTCTTGCGACCGCGCTACTGCTACTTAGAGTTAGGTGAACACCGCCGGTCGATATTTGTAGCAGCGCATTTTAGGCCGAGCGCGCTACTGCTAAATCCTTATCAGCAGCGAGTTTGCAGGACACGCGCTACTACTAGTTAGCAGCAGCGCTCCTTTTTGAACCGTGGTGCTGCTAAGATTCTGTGTATAGGCTTATCCCTAGTAGTGTTCAGATGTGTGTCGGTCGTTGACCACGTTGACCAGGCCGTGCCGAGAGCACTAGGGCGGTGGACGACGGCGAGGCCTAGGAAGGGAACGACACGGAGGCAGGGAAGACTCAGCAGTTGTTTCCCACGCGGAGGGGAGTATGACTGAACGAGGGTTTACTGGTTCGTCTGCCGTCGCCAGAGAATAACAGCAGGTGTGGGTGAGTAGATGGATGGCTAGGCCAGCGATGGGAGTACGGTGGGGCGGTGAGGCCTGCTCGACAGCATAGTCGGCCGCGGGGAGGAGGGAGCAGGCAGTCCCGCCGGCGCTTGTTTGAGCGGCTGGAGCAGGAAGAGCAAAGATTGAAGAAGCACGACGGCCGTTGGATGGACATCCAACCGTCACTGCTTGTGCGGCAACCTTTTTTTTAGGAAAGCCTCAAATCGGTGGAAAACAGCATACAGCCAATCTGCCATTATTTTCTAATAATTTACAGCCCATTTGCTAATTCTTAAGGTTTTTATGGAGCCCATATTCTTTTTGTTAGCATTACAGCCCATATTGAGGCCACGGTTAAAAAAATATACGAAATTTTGCATATTTCGGTGCGATCCGAACTGTTTTTAATCCCAAGATTTTGACTCACATTCAAACTAATTTTAAAAATAAATATATATCAATATAAAATCCAACAAATTCTCCTCGCATAAAAATTAATGTAATTTAAAATATTGAAATGAAAAAAAAATATTTGAAACTAATTGCCGGTTTGACGTGTTTTAAAAATGTACAACCCATTTCTCATTACTGATGGGCCATTTTCTCGGCCAGCCGAATGAAAAGCTCTCCTCATCTTGAAAGATTTGCATCCCAACAGGCCTGACAAAGCGACTTAATTGGCAAATCACAAAAAAACTGGGCTGTGGCCGTGGACCCAGCTGTCAGCCTCTCCACATACAGTACTCTTCCGCTGGAAGTCGTTCCTTGACCATGTTGACCACGCCGCGCGGAGAGCACCACGGTGGTGGACGACGATGAGGCCTAGGAAGGGGATGACCTGAAGACGGGGAAGACGCGGTAGTGGAAGCCCGCGCGAAGAGGAGTATGAGGGTTCAGTGGTTCGGCTGCGGTGTGAGGCTGCCGTCGCCGCAGGGCCTGACCAGCGGTGGGAATAGTAGGGGGCGGTGAGGCCTCCGCGGCAGCATAGCCGGCCATGGGAGGCAGGAGCATGCGTCATGACCGGCGCTGCTTTGGGCGGCTGGAGCAAGAAGACCAGAGGTTGAAGAAGCACTACGGCCATTGGATGGACATCGTACGTCACTAGAGCTAGAATCGTTCATATTGACTAAGTTGACAAAGCCGTTCGGCCCCGTCAATTAGTAGGCCCACAAGACAGCCTCCCACCAAGGTGGGTCCCAGCTAGCCGGGGGAGTATTCATTTTTTTGTGCGTAATAAGGAGGCACTTCCGATGGGTTCGAGCTGACAGCGGGGGGAACGTTTTTTTTGTGGAATACGGTGGCCCGTCCGGTGGGTCCCAGCAGTCAGGGGGAAATGATTTATTTAGAAAAATACTGGTGGCCCGTCCAGTGGGTCCCCGCTGTCAGGTGGAGGAATAATTATTTTCCGCGTAATAAGGAGGCACTTCCTTGCGGCTGCCGTGGACCCAGCTGTCAGCCTCTTCACGTACAGTACTCTTCCGATGGAAGTCGGTCGTTGACCACATTGACCACGCCGCGCCGAGAGCACCACGGCGGTGGACGATGTCGAGGCCTAGGAACGGGACAACACGGAGCCGGGCCACGGGAGGCAGGAGCAGGCGGTAGCACAGCCGGCCACGGGAGGCAGGAGCAGGTGGCACGACCGGCGCTGCTTTGGGTGGCTGGAGCAAGAAGACCAGAGGTTGAAGAAGCTGTATGGGCGTTGGATGGACATCATACGGTCACTGGAGTATTGACTAAGTTGAAAAATCCCTCCGTCCCCGTCAACTTAGTAGGCCCACAAGTCAGCCCAACAATATGGTGGGTCCCAGCTAGCAGGGGGTATTCATTTTTTTGGGCGTAATAAGGAGGCACTTCCTTGCGTGCGAAGATATAGTTGGTGGGTCCGACCTGTCAAAAGGGGGAACGTTTGTTTCGCGAAATACATAGGCCCTTCCTGTGCGTCCTAGCTGTCAGGTGGAGGAATCATTATTTTGCGCGTAATAAGGAGGCATTTCCTTGCGTGCGGCCGTGGGCCCAACTGTCAGCCTCTCCACGTACAGTCCACTTCCGATGGATGTCGTTCATTGACCACGTTGACCAGGTCGCGCCGAGAGCACCATGGCGGTGGATGACGGCGAGGCCTAGGAAGGGAACGACACGGAGCCAGGGAATATTCGGCAGTTGTTTCCCGCACGGAGGAGTACGAGGGTTTGCTGGTTCGTCTGCCGTCGCCGGAGAATAACAGCATGTGTGGGTGAGTACAGGGATGGCTAGGCCAGCGATGGGAGTATGGTGTGGCCGTGAGGCCTGCGCGGCAGCATAGCCGGCCGCGGGAGGAGGGAGCAGGCAGTCCTGCCGGCGCTTGTTTGAGCGGCTAGAGCATGAAGAGCAGAGATTGAAGAAGCACGACAGCCGTTGGATGGATATCCAACAGTCACTGCTCTCGTGTGTTGACTAAGTTGACAGGGCGTTGCGTGTGTGTCAACCTTTTTTTTATGAAAGCATACGCGTCAACCTGTAGTAGGCGCACAAGTCAGCCTCAAATCTATGGAAAACAACATACAGCCCATCTGCCATCATTTCGAATAATGTACAACCCATTCGCTAATTCTTAAGATTTTTTTGGAGCCCATCTTCTTTTTGTTAGCATTACGCCCCATATGTGGCCACGGTTAAAAAGTATACAATATTTTGCACATTTTGGTGCGATCAACTATTTTTAATCCAGAAATATCGATTCACATTCAAACTATTTTAAAAATAATTTATATAAATATAAAATCAAAATAATTGTCCATGCATAAAAATCTATGGAATTTAAGATCTTGTAATGAAAAAAAATGAAACTAATTCCCGGTTTGATGTATTTTAAAAATGTACAGGCCATTTCTGGGCAAACCGAATGAAACTCTACTCGTCTTGAAACATTTGCAGCCCAGCAGGGCCGATAAAGCAAGTATGCCTTGTTTGGGTATTTCTTTTAAAAAATAGAACTGGGCTAGCCATTTTCAGCAAGAAAAAAACACAAGTGGGCTCATGATGTGGTAAACATAAATAAAACCCTGGCTAGACAGGCCACAGCCCCATTGTTACCCTGATCCGTCGCTAAAACTAGTATAAATAAAAACTACTTGTTCCTCATTGTCTAAAAAAACTGCTTGTTCCTCAAAAAAAAATCTGTGCGACTTGCTGGGTCCCTGGTGTCAGCCGCTTGTAGTGTAATTCTCTCGTTTATTGACTACATTGACGATGGCGTGAGCCCCAGATGTCCAACCATTAGGAGGAACCATATTTTTGGGCTTGTACTATAGAGGCACTTGCTTGCGTACTGCCATGACGCTGATGGGTCCCTACTGTCATCCTCTGCACGTACAGTCATCTCCTTGTTCCTCTCGGTTGTTGACGACATTGACAATGCAAGAGGGCGGCGCACAGTGCATGGCGAGCGAACCAAGGCCGCAAGGCGGAGGACGACGGCGAGGCCTCGGACGGAATGAACAGGAGACGTGGAAGATGCGCCGGTCCAGTCGCAGGCGGAGGGGAGTACGAGGGTTGACTGGTGGGGGTGGTGGGGGCTAGTCACTTGGCTTATGTAATGCACAGTGAGCTCAAGCAACTGGCGTGAGTGATGTTATTTCCCCTGGTTGTGATTTGTTACAATATTTCACTCTAAATTAAACGAATGGCAAGCCATTTGCCTTGTTTCAAAGAAAATATGACAGTCACAGCCGAGTTGAAAAGGGCAGGAACATCTAACTCCAGCTTACAAACTATACAAAAGCACGAGGGTTGATTGTTCATCAGGTTTACAAAAAAACCCAGATCGAAAAGGGCAACAACATCTAACTCCAGCACTGTTTTCGGCAGTCACAGTCAAATGGATCGGTCAGGTCCATAGAATGAACATCCTGGATCGTAAATTTTACTGGATTATGACCACAATATGTTGTAAATAGAAGCCCGGCACGTTCAGAAGCTCTTTTGCCCACCTGAAACTCCTTTTTTTCTCTTCGACATACCCATCCATCAAAATCATGCTGCTGATAAACTTAAGCCTGATGGACAATAGTAACCTCGCATTCAGCAGGAAGAATGTGACAAATCTTGTGTTTGCACGGTTGGCTACATATCGTTCTATCGTTATTGTCTTCAATCGAATCTCATGAGAAGTGAGAAAATCCCGATGCTTACGAATCCACCGATTGGTTATAACTTTCTTACCCCGTCGTGTTGCCTAAATAGACATGAAAATTGAAAACAGTTAAGGTCTAAAAGAAGAGTGTCGAAAGAGCAACAACTGAACGGTTAATTCTAGTACACTATGTGCGGGCTTCCAATGTGCGTGAAATTATCACCTTTATATACAACTTCTCCAGACATGGAAAGCATTGCAGCAAGCCAATAATCTTGTTCAGATCAAAACTATTCATTTGGATATATAAGATCTTGACAGAATCTAGCACCATTGATAGGCCATCCATGGAGAAACTCTTCATTGAGCATAGAACATAATATTAGTACAAAATGTGGACTCCAAGATGATATATAAATTATGCGCATAAATTTAAAATGCAACATATGGTTACAAGTGTAGATGATAATATAAAGTACCTGATGAACTGTGGAGCCAAACACCATATTGAAATGAGCACAGAGATCATGTATTACACCCAAGGTCTCCAGTTTAGGCGCAGAGAGGACGGTTATTTGCAACGGTGAATAACTAGAATCAAGGATCAACCTTTGAAGTGAAGGGGCATCTTGGATGATGAGCTGCCTTCTGTCAAAAGAAATTCCAATTCTTACAAGGTTAGGCGACTTTATTTGGAGACAACCGATTCTAACTGTGAAAACAAGCACCAAGCACTCCAGCGCAGGGCAACTGCAGTGGATGATGTTGTGCAATGAGGCCTCCGATATACGAACCTGCACAAGTGAAAGTTTCTTGAGAAATGGGAGTCGAAGGTTTAGTACCAGATTGTCTGGAAGGTAGCACAGCGCAAAGGTGGCGGTGTGGAGAGAGGAGGGAAACCGTGAGATGGACATCGGTGCTGAGGGCACAAGTTCATGGCGTTCTATATGTGGTATGTGATTTCTAGGGGAATAGTAGAACTCAAGAAGCTATAGTTCTGTGAATTTAGGGGATTTCAGCAAGGCGTCCACCGCGCAGGGCATGGTATGCTTGCTCAGGTAGCATGACGGGATGCAGAGGCTTTGAACGGAGCCCTGGTGGGAGGAGATGATGGCTCTGGGGATTTCAAAATCATTGAAGAGAGATAGCTGACGACAGTCGAGATTAAGGGGCACGGTGCACCATAGAGGGCGCCACCGAATTGAGAGGACTTGGGTGCGGCAGCAATCCTTGGTGGGGAGAA
This sequence comes from Triticum aestivum, assembly GCF_018294505.1. Classification (NCBI taxonomy): domain Eukaryota; kingdom Viridiplantae; phylum Streptophyta; class Magnoliopsida; order Poales; family Poaceae; genus Triticum; species Triticum aestivum. The sequence continues at coordinate 725,065,110 of NC_057803.1, read as the reverse complement.
GCGAGATGATCTCCCCAAGGACGGCGTCCGGGAGATCGCTGATGCAGTCCACCCGAGATTCTATGGGTTCCTGGGATCCGGTGGGGGCGGGGTCGCCGCTTCTCCCCACGCTGCCGGGTGCGGGATCTACAACAGGCGTCGCCGCTGGCGGGAGCCTCATCTTCTTGGCGCTGGGGTTAGTCGACTCCATTTTCCTTGAGTGCATCGCGTCGCGCTCACGGATTTGAGCAGAGTAACGAATGGCGAGCCTAGTTGTAGTGCGAGCGAAGAAGAAGGAGTGAGGTTTTCTGTAGGAGTGAGGAAGAAGGGGAGCTAGGGTTTTCTGTAGGAGTGAGGTGAGGAATTTGGGGGTACGAGTGGAGCGTGCTGACGTGAGGTGGGTGGGAGCGAGGAGGAAAAATAGCACCCAGGTTTTTTTTGTGGGGGAGAGGGGGCGGTGTGCTGGGTGTGGGTAGCACCTTTTGAATTTATTTTACTATTTACTAGTGTGGATTGGCTGTTTTGTCTTGGGCCCAGAGAAAAAATTACTACTAGTATAGTGGAGACACTCTACAGCTACCCAGAAAAACAATTACTACTAGTACAGTGGAGACACTCTACCGCTTCTGGCTCCTCCTAGGTCATTGAAACGTCTCCCTCTACCAAATGCCGTTATACTTTTGTTCACCAACATGCGGGCCATGCAGCGCGCGGGCCTAAATTCCATCCACAAAATTAGCAGGCGGTATGCAGGCGGAGAGTCACCCCAGTCGTAGTGCGGCAGTAACGAGCCATCGTATCACAAAACTCCACCTCCCCACAGTCTAAGTTTGACGGACGAAGCAACCATCATTTCACTCCTCGCTGAATCCCCTTTTCCCTCACCGTCTTCAAGAAAGGCAACACTCACATCTGCCACTGTTCTTCTCTCCCAACGAAGGGAAGGTAAGGGGATCCGTGATGTTGGTATATTTTCATTCAGAGAAAAAAGAAAGAACTTTTGCAAAGCAGTAACTGATCCTCACTCTCTTTTTTGTTTCATTGTCATTGCGATTGTGTTTTCCTTTCAGTGGTCTCCTAGTATTTGTCAGTTTCATGATGGACCAAGGAGAACCAGGCAAAGATCTGCCGATATTGGAGCAGACGCGGGAGGCTGATCCCCACGAGACAGAGAGCTCCAAGAAGATGGAGGCAACCACCGAGCCGACCCCAGATACGCTCACGGCCACTACTGAGATGGTCAACGCCCCGTTTGAGGTTACA
>NC_057803.1:725051891-725063517 GCF_018294505.1 Triticum aestivum | reverse complement strand
GGTGATTTCCTTCTTTGCCGATCTCGATTGTGGTTTTTCATCTAAGTATGTGGTGATTTTTTTTAGAAAAGGAAGTATGTGGTGATTAATAATGCAAAATTTTATTAGCTTCGATGCCATGCTATACATAGTGGTTTAAATAACTTGTGGTTCTTATACTGAAAAGTAATTCAGAATTTGTTTTTGTTTCAATTACAGCCCTGATGCAGACAAGGATTGTGTGGTTGTGCATGTCACTCGCTATGAGGCGGACGACCTGAATATACGCACTGGGAAAACAGAGTTCTTAGGCTGTTGGATCCTGGAAGCCATTTGCCGATGAAGAGTTGTATTCCAGCCTCACTGTTGTCAGGCGTGTTGTCCAGGGTGTACTGAAGCACAAGAAGTTCAAAGCTACTCCTTCGTTTGTGAGGCATACTTTTCTTGTCAAGCTTACGCGGGAAGATGACGTGGCATGCCTCCACAAACAAGTTTATCAGTGGCAAGGCCACAAGGTTGTCTTCATGAAGGTTCATAGGATTGAGCTGCTGCGAGACGTCCTCAATGATGTTCATGGCAAGGTCCGTCTTGTGTCCAGCCCAAATTAGATCAAGGCATGAAATAGTTGCCCCAGCTAGTGTTTAATAGTAGTTTGGATTGTGTCTAATTATCCGAACCTTGCCTGTTATCGACCCCTCTGGGGCTAGTGCTCTGTTTGAATCCGTCTATGGGAACTGCTGCTACTTTTGTGTGCCTGTGAATCATGTGAGAACCATCATAATTGTTGCCGAAACAGATGCGTCATCACTAGTTTTTTCATGAATATGGCATGGTAAGACATAAGTTGTCACGGTTTATCATACGAGCAGTGTGTGTTTTGATGAAATAGAGCACTCGTTCGAGAACCGTGCGCCGACGTATACATAAGTACTTGTAAACACTGTTTGTGTTACCCCACTTGTAAGCAGTTGTGCAAAACACGACACATTGGCTCAGCTCGCTTCAACACTAGGCTATCGACCAGCTAACAATCAACAATCTGCTGTCTGACATATAAGCAACTACTATGTATCTTGTTACAGTGGTTCATGCAGTTAATTGAGGCCACAATGTAATAAATTCCAAACGTTCACACGCTAGTCCAGCGCTCATGTGGAACACTCACAATTAAACTCGTCTTCATAAAAATCTTGAAAAGCATAAGTTAAGCAATTTTATACATCTCAATGATTCATAGAACATAACAAACATATACTAGTTCACAGCAAAAGACAAAGTTGTGAGAAGGTTTACAAATCAGGATAAAACGAGCAAGGCTTCTCTGAGCAAAGGGCCTCCCGGCAGACTTAAATTTCCTGGAGTTCACTCTTGTTTTTTCTTGTTGCCACCATTCAGGGTTAGGTTCTCTCATTCCAGAATAACCAGTTATAATTGTGGTCTCAGCTGGAATGCTGAACTGAACCATGCAGTGTACTGACCAGCTAAAATGCTTGTGCATTCCACTAAATTTAAGCACCGCTATTTGCAGAAATAAGCAGACCACAATGCCTCTTGTCCGCGCACCTGTCCAAAAAACCGCCGTGCAGCCGTGCCAGCTAGTCCTTGGTCCATGGATGAACTGGTAGAAAGTGCATTCCGGACTAGGATGCAGTTGTTTTCGCTCATCCCTGCACTGCAATCAGGAAGTAAAACGTACGAATCAGCTTCTTTTAGATTGCGTTGGTCATTCTACCTTAGTTACTACCAATGTAGGGATACCTTGAAGACGGGAGGTTAGACGACGACAACGAGGGATAGCCATCTCATTTTGCGTAGTTGTACTAAAACTGAGGTGTGTGCTTTTGATTGTGCGGATAGAAATGATACGGAGATAGACATCCCGAAACGATATGGAGACAGACATCCCTGTTTGCGCAAATACGAAATACGGTTATTTAAACAGTGATACATATTACTACTTTCCCACGCTTCCTCTTAGAACCAAGTCCTAGATTCATGCTACAGCTTTCCCACTTTCTTCCCTATTTGAACCAACGCTTTGAGTTCACTGTATGAAGTAGCTTTACTTCTAATAATAGTAGAAGTCTAGGTGGCTTTGTAACAGCGGACGGAAGTAGAAAAGGATCCACACAAAGGGGGAAGAGCTGGGGCAGTAGACCAAGGCAGGTTTCGAAGGAATATATACCTGAGGGTCGTCGGCATGTGGCAAAGACGGCGTCGGGAGGCCGCATCTTGGCCACAATACCGCAGGGAGGAAGAAGGGGTCGAAGGCCCTCCCGAGCCGGCGCTCTCTCGGAGAGAACGGCACGGCCGCTGATCGGGATGCGCGGGCAGCCGTTGGTCTCCTCCCTCGCCGCCGATGACAGCGTGAACGATGCACCTACACCTCCTGCCCCGGTCGAGGTTGTCCGGCCGGATTTGTGACCAGCCGTGAGCTGAGAGAGAGAGTGTGGCCACCTATGTCTTGCTTAGATCTGGAGAGCATGAGAGAGTGAACGAGAGGAACCCTAGTAAAGCAAGCGCTAAGGCTCCTGCTTTTATATATAGTGGAGTGATTTTGTTGTACCGGCTTCAAAAAAATGTGCTCCTACATGTACCCGCGAGTGGGTGTGAGAGAACTCGTGCGTGCGTGCACCGCTTCTCTTCGTGAGAGTACAAATATACTATGCCCAAAGAACGTTCGCTGCAAGAGTAATAGTATAAGTGTGTGACGTGTGAGCTAAAATAAAATGTGCGCGCCGTCTTTTGTTTTTTAGAAGTTCTGAGGGTACGGTGTGAAGAGCACATATGTGCGTGACGTCTACCTGCAGATAGAGGATGGGTGCGACGTGCGAGTCTGCGAGAGGACTCGGGAGAGTCGTGACTCGTGAGGGTGCGTGTGCGTGAGAGAGAGGGGGGCACGTATCAATGCAATGCATGTGTCCGTAAATCATTATCCGACAAACGTTCGCCAAAATCCTTTTCCTGACGAACGCCGTAAGAACCGTTAGATTGGCATCCGACAATGTCAGTTTTGCCATGTCATTTAACAGAACAGCCTCTCCTCCTACACATAAATCTTCCACGTGAGTGTTAGCAACTGCCGTATGCTCCCTCCGTTCCGAAATGCAGTGCATATAGCTTTATTGAAAATTAGAACTTCGCAAACTTTTACCGAGCTTTCGTGTACCAAATTGCACATGTAGAATACCCTGTATATATCATTTCATTGATCTTCGATAGGTAACTACAAAGATGGGTGAGGAGTCTACAAAGAAAGACCATCATATCACCCGCAGCAATTTAAACCATCCTTTAGTGTCGAGGAATATCATAGGAACTCTATATGATATGATTTTTATATGATTTTTTTCCTTTAGAGCCAATTGGTTCATAGGAATAGATTCATATAATCTACATTTCAAAGGAAATAAACATGATATCATTTCTATAGCTTTAGAGCCACTTGGTTCATATGAATGGATTCCTATACTCCCTTAATTTCAAAGGAAAATAAACATTAGCGTATATTCAATAGAAAAGTTCCTATGATATGAACCAAATTACATCTCTTTACTAATCCCTCCTCATAGGAATTGAGATACATTTCATCTCTAGATTCAATAGAAAATTTCCTATGATGTGAACCAAATGACATCTCTTTTCCAATCCCTACTCATAGGAATTGAGATGCTCCATGTCATCTCTTTCCCTACAACTTCCACGCATGCATGTTCTATTCCTAAATAGATAGTACAACCCACTAGTAGTTTTTTTCCAAAACATGCAACTATGGCACAAGAACTATATAGTGTGCCAATAACTTTGAAAGATGGTCGCTGGATGAAGCTAACCCGACAGTGCAGAGATGGGCAAATCCAAGCACTACTGGCCGTTGGATATCATCAACATTCCACCAGATCTGCCACATGTACAATTTAGAAGACTCCATGGTTGAACTTAAGCATAACGCACAAACCTCAAAACACAAGCACTTCTCCTTTGTTCTAGAATCTTCTGTATCATAATTGATTATTTTTTTCTAAATGAATTGCCATTATTTGTTTTTTACTTTATGATTTACAATGCACAACCCCATGAATCTTAACATTTCTATAAAACTAATTGATTTTGAATGAGATGAACTATAAGAACTAAACGAACATATACATCATGCATATATGACTCAAAGCTTTACATGCTATAGTGTGTATTTATTCATAATTTGGTTTCAAAATCTCATGCGTTCAATACATGTGTACCTTACTAGTTTTGAGTAGAGTAGCAAATTTCACGCGGCCCCGGGTATATCAAAATGCAGGGCCCATGCATCATTGCCTTTCGGTAGAACCTACGTCCACAATTTTTTGTACGTGCTATATCTCCACTGGTCCCCGAACCCAAAATGCTACCTCGTTCCCGTAAAACTAAGCGGCCCACATATTTAAGGCGTCGACTCGAACCCATTTACTACGACATGGCCCCGCACGCCGTAGTACTCCTACAAACCCTACCGCCACACTCATCATCAGTTTTCTTCATGAGGACGAGGGAGAAGCCGATTTGTAGTGGAAGCGCTTTCAAAAAAAAGGATCTGTAGTGGAGACCCTTACCCTAGGGTGCCCTAGGTTGCTGTCGCACGCATCATTGTTTTCTCTTTTCTTTATGCTCTTGCGCGCTAGAGTGAAATGATGGTTGCTTCGTCCATCCAGCTTAATGCAGGAAAGGTGGGGCTTTGTGATTTGACCCCTCATCGCTCATTTTCTACTACAGCGGCGCTACGACCGGGGTGCCTCCAATTCCAACCGCTGCTCCGAAATGTAATTTGGAGCATCGCACGTGGAACAAGATGGTGGATGAGCCACATGTCTGCCAAAGGGGTCCTGCTAAGTGTGTCGCCATTTTGTGTGCAGACTGACCCTGCTTGAGTTGCTACGCCAACATGACAGGAGCAGCCTACCACTTGGTTTTGCTCCTTGGTGAATCCCGACTATAATGATCTAAAAAGATACGTGCTGAACTACCCTCTCCGTCTCGGTTTTTTATTTGTAGGCGTCTCGGTTTATAGGGCCTGCACGTAGTTGTAGGTCGTCCATTTGACTAACTAAATATGAGTTACTATGTCACAAAAAGTATATCATTGGATTCTTATTGGTTGATATGTGAAGAAACAAGAAACGAGGTAGAAGTTAATGCACCGCGCCTTAAATGGTTTTCGTAAGATGACGTGCGTTTGGTTGCAAGGGTGGTCATGAATGGGTTGGGATCGTTCAGAAAATAGACATGTTTGGTTATAAAGCACATGAATGGTTCGAGTCAAAAAAAGAGAATATGACTTGAAGATGTTGAACCATTCCACCCAACCAAATCGGTCGAATCAAATGGCCACCCTTTGCATGCATGACTATGTGAGCATGACTGGTGGTCCCGTCTTAAATAATTAGCTCATCTCTTATATTCAGCCAAACACATGAATTGAATGGTTCAATCCCAAAAAAAATTGAATGGTCCCAATCCATCCATACGATACCTTCAACCAAACGCATCCGACGGAGGGAGTAGTTGTATTTAAAAGTTGAGGGCGGGGCTTTTCCTGCGCGGTAGGCGGGGCAGTTCCGCCTAGTTGGTTCGACAGAGACGCGAGAAGACGAGTGAGTAGGTTGCTGCAAACGTAGGGTTGTGCGATTTGACAGCAAGTTACTGCTGGACAGGTGGGGCCCCGTGATTTGACTTGCCATTATCATTTTAACTGCGGCGCTACGACCGGCGTGAGTCTCCCGATTCCTGACCACCTCCATATAGGTGCCTCTCCCAATGCTCCACCATGTAGTAGTAGAGGCTGACTCTTGCATGAGAGCCCACTTCTCCACTTTTTCCTTGCCTCTCTTTCCTCCACATATGCAAAAATGCCATGTAAAGCGCACTATCGTACTTACTTGCTCCTACAGGTGCTTAAGCTTGCCACATAGGCATAAAGTCTGGTGTGGCAAGTTAATCAAGAAGAGAGAGACTAGTTTGGTGATCCAAGGAAGAAACGGTGCTAAGTGCGTGTACCTAGGTGAAAAGACAATTTTGAGTCTATAGCTAATTAAATGAAGCAAACTTAGCAACACCTTTTCATTGGAAGAGGTCACTCCTTGGCAATTGCAATAAATACTAGTACTCCCTGTGTCCCATTATATAAGAACGTTTTTGACACTACACTAGCTAGTGTCAAAAACGTTCTTATATTATGGGACGGAGGGAGTACGAAGAAGGAGATAGAGAGGAGTAAAAAAATACACTTATAGCCAACCTTGTTGTAGTATGAGTGACTAAGTGATGACTATGTATGACATGCCAACATCAGATAGCCTGACACACCATGTTAAATCTCCAAGGGCGCGACCACGCGAGCGACGCGATGGTCATGGTAGGCACGACCATGATACGGGCTGCTGGCAGCCCTTGGATCTGAGATCAAACGATCGCATGCTAAGTTGCTGAAAATTTTAAGAATAACCCTCCAGGATAGGATATTCACCCATAGGTCTAGAATCACGCCATGCAACCGTTGGATCTCAGATCCAAGGGCTCTCGGAAGCCCGTATCATGGGAGAATGGAAAGCCACTACCCTGCCGTTCGCACGCTGGCAGTTCGCTCCTACTCTTTACCGCACGTCCTTTAATACTACGGCGGTTCGCTCCTAGTCGTCCCGTCCATTCACATTATGGCAGTTCCACTAATACCTCCCAAATCCATGGCGTCCCAAATCTCCCCGATCGGCGGTGAGTACAAGGTTAGAACCATCACCGGCAATGAGTTCGACGTCATCTACACCCGTACTTCCACGATAATGAAAGGATGCCTTTCTCGCTTCAGACGCATGTTCGAAAACTCACATGATGAGTGGGTCGCTGGGCTAGATGTTGAGTACACCACAGTCGCGGGACAAGAGAAGGATCTAAAGGACGAAGAGAAGAAGAAGCCCGCCGTGATCCAGGTTTGCGTGGTCTACCACATATGCCATGCCGACGTTGAGTGCCAGAATTTTAAGAACTTCCTCGAGGACAAAACAGTCAAATTCGTTACTGTAGACTTTAAGAACGACAAAGAAGTCCTGCGTCGGATAGGCCTCGTTGTAGGCAACCCCTTCGACCTCCAGAAGAATCGGCTGGTGCCCTCTCGTCAACCCTCAATGCTGACCCTGGCAGGAGCCATGGTTCATCCTTCGTACCACAAACTGGAGAAACCTCATTACACGTTTCATCGTCATGCATGGCAGTGGAATGTACTAGATATAGACCACATCCTCTATGCTGCAATGGATGGCTACCTTTGTTTCAATATCTGCAAGGGTTGGATGAAGAGCAACAGCCAAGTTGGCGGTTCAAGCAAAGAAGTATCGGCCAAGAGGAAGAGGGACAAGGTCGAAGTCGAGGACATGGACGAGGACTCCGAGTGAGGTGGCAATGTCGTTGCTCATGGCGGTTCTAAACTTCTAATGCAGTGTCTACCGGATTAGTTGCATAGTTTAATTTTAGGTGTGCTTAGTTTAATTTGAGGGGTGTGTTGTGCTGAGCCCCCAGCAGAACTATGTTATGTTTCTTCTCATTACTTTAACTCTTCAGTATGTACATACTAGTACTAGTATTTCTTTAATAGAATTTAGCACCCCAATTAAGCACGTACTAGCTTTTTTAATATTACTATATGCATAATTTGGCGATGAGCGCTCTCTATATGTACCACCTTTTTTAAAAATTTCAATTTTTGCTCCATGGCGCAATCCATCGATAGTGGAGTACTACTGTAGAAAAGTATACATTTTTAAAAGGCTAGCGTACTGTTCATCACACATATATATATATAGCCAATTAAATTCTCAACCTAGAACGACGTGCATGCCATGTAGTAAACCGATCCGGAGGAAGTATAGTAAAAATGAGGTGATTTTACATAGCGATCGGCGGGGGAGCATGTCCTGTCATGCGGTCCCACATGTCATGATGTACCAAGGCGATGCGTGTGTCCCTCTTGAGGCAGAAGCAATACTAGTACGTGGTTTGAGATGATGTCGAACCGAAGTGTGAAATAATGGTTGCTTCGTCCGTCTGGGAAGGTGCGGCATTGTGATTTGACGTCTCATTGCTCATTACTAACACTGGGCCGGTACGAGTGGGGTGCGTCCCCCCTGCTGTGCTGCACTGTTATTTGGTGCTTGACACGTTGACCCGGTTTCTATATGTCCCACATGTCGGTGACAGGAAGTATAGAATTCATGAAAGGGAGCGTCGATGGAGGAGTATACTATAGAATTCATGAAAGGGAGCGACTTAGTTTTGGAAAAAATTGTTTTTACGGAGTACATGCCCACTAGGGTTTATGGGGCTCATCTAAAAAACATTCGTTTTTCCGTTTGATAAGTCTCAATTCTAGTACTATACTAGTAGTAGTACCATTACATGTTGGATTTCGAGGTGCGTTAGATCACCGGACGCAAGCAGTGTCAAGAGGAAACTAACCAATGCATGTACAAGTTCATGGAAATTTAGTGGTCATGCATTCATTCTAATTAATGCCTCGGTAAACATAACTTCTTGAGAAAAACGAGCGTACTGTGCAAACTACGAAATTAATTCGACCACTCACCGTCTACCTTGGTTGGAGAGATTTTGAAATTGAGCCATAAACTGGAAAGGAGGGAGTAGTAACTTTTCTCTCGATTACTATTTGTGGCCTTGTATAGATGCAAAATGTATTTTTTTTATAGTCGCCTTTTAAGTAAATGGAGGGAGTACTAACCAAAGTACGTAATAGGGACGGGGAGTAAACGGAGGGAGTAGTAAAATTTTCTCCTCATGTTGCGAGCCACCGCGCGCGTGGGCGAGGGAGCGGGTGTAAAGGCGTACAGTAGTACTCCAGCTTCACCTCATCCTGCGAGCCACCGCGCCCGTGGGCGGGAGAGACGGCGTACTAAGCAAGTTTCTCCTCGTTCTGCGAGTTGACGGGACACATCAAAAGTACTCCAGTGTATAGAGCCTTGCCTCTAAGGTAGGCCCCACATGGTTTGCCTCTTTTTTTAATTTAACATAACGCGTCAAGTCGCAATTTGTTTGTTCATCCGTGGTAGAAGATCCTCCCTCCACCAAGTGGACAACCAGTACACGTGCCAAATTACCACGTGGGCTGCCTTTTTCGTACAGAAATGAGCTCCACCGTGTACCCGCACGCGTGTGGTTGGGAAAGAGACGGGAGTACGTACGACGTGCGTGCACCTCTTCTCTTCGTGCACGTCCCCCACCTACGTGGGTGTGTGTGAGAGAGATACAAACTTAGACATAATGCGCCGTCCATCCCCATGCCTCCGCCCAGTCCGACCACCAGTCACCACCACGGCACCACGCCCCACTCCTCCTCACCTTATCTCTCATATTTCTCCCTCCATTTTTATATACAAGGGGCCACTATCAAAATTACAATTTGCAGATATACAAGGCCACTAACACTAATCGATGCAATATTAATGGTGTTTGCCTCATGGTACTAGCAAAGGAGGACATTAATTATCCCTTGCATGCATGTGGGAGTTTGTAAAAAAATGCATCTTGATGTTCCGTGCAATGCACGGGCATCTTGCTAGTCCATGAAAACAACACATGGCAAAATTCCACGGCGAACGAGGGATTTGAATCTGTTGGGAGGGGAGATGTTTGGATCTTGCCCGGGGTAGCCAAAATATTGGCGACCCTTTTGTCCACCGGTGCCTTTGCCATCGATGAACGAGGAACGGCTCGGGTGCTCATGCTGTCATGCATCCTCCAGCGCGCACGTTGGAGACGAGCTCGCACGAGTTGTGTTTTTTGGTCCCACAACGCCGCCCGAGCCGCCCGCAGACCGACCGGCGACCCGCAAATTACGCCATCCAACCGTAGCCGCACACATTATGACAGCAACTCAACCAACCAGACGAAATTCACGCAAACACGTAGACAAACTGATACTCATTCAAGCAACCACCGGAGTACTTCATATAAACAACGACGGAAATCATATAAAATACCGGATTTTCACACAAACATGACGGATTTCATTACATTCAAATGAACTATGCGGTGCTAGTTCTGGACAGCACAGGTATATGATACATGGCCTAAATGGTCGCCCGCCGATCGATTTGTGTTCCTCATGTCCGGCAGCACGATCACCGGACTGCCGGGAGCCTCGGAGGTATATGCTTCAGCGCAAAGGACGGCTCACTTCCCCACTGCCCAACTGATATCATTAGCTGGTGCCGAAGATGATGGTGGCCGGCACCGGTTCGAGTTCATCACCGGCCACTACTCCATGGCCGACACCGGCTCGAGTTCATCCTAACATTGACCTTTTCCGTGGAGCCCATGCGGGGTCGACGAAGATCCTCGCAACAAAAGGATCCGACAAGACACCTGATGTGTACGCCGGTGTCGCCTCCGCGGTGACCTTCATGGGACCCAAGCGGCGGCGGCCTCCCGTGTTCTACTTCTCCTCGATGATGGCGGCAGACGCGGAGGCACTGGCCACCGACTTGTCGCTCTCCGCGCACCCGGCTTCTGTCGCTTCTTGCATGGCGCGTCCGCCGGCATGGGAGTCTCGGCCACCGAAACGGGAGACGCGGTACGAGGCGGCAGCGTGGACGGAAGCAACGACACCCGTGCGCCGCTCCTCGTCGAGCTGGCCTGGAGCGGTGAGTTGCTGAACCGCGCGCCGGCTTGGGGCAGCAACTGGCTCTATCGGGTGAGGGGAGGGAGGTGGATCGGCGAGCTGCATAGCTCGTATCCGGCGGGCTACCCAGCCGGCTTGGATGTGGAATAACTACTCTTTGTAAGCCATTGTAAGAGTGGACAAAATGGTGGAGGAGATAGGGGAGCGGCGGAGGTGTGCGGTTCTTGGCCGGCGTTTGGCCTCGTTTAAATAGGAGATTAAATAGACGGCGGACGGGAGGAGCTCGGCCGGTGTTGCGTTTAACACCGGCCCGGTCATGAACGGACGTGTGTCCAGAGTGGGTTTCTTGGCTTCCACACGGGCGGGTTTCATGGAGGCGTTTGAATGCGGCACGGAGGCGTGTTCAGACGGGCATGCCGCGAGTGGCGCCCTCGACTCTGACCTAGGACACCGCGCCATTCTTCCACTGATGGGTGGGCTCTTTGGGTGCATGGCCTGCATGTCAGTGACCCAACGCAGGCAGTGCACAACAGAGGAACCTTTGGTGGGCCAGGGCGGTCAGAAGTGGGCATTTCATAAACCGATGGTTGTTCATTGAGTGTGATGTCATCTTTTTCATGTAGTTAAGCGTGTGTGTTGCGTCGTGTGCTGTGTGCATGCAGGCGTGCGAGTGTTGCGTGCGTGCAAGGGTGTGTTTCAGTGTTGCATGCATGGGTGTGTACGTGCAAGGGTGCGTTTCAGTGTTGCATGCATGGGTGCGTACGCGCGTGTGTTCGTGAGTGCATGTGTACGTGTCAGTGTTGCACGCCAGCATGCGTGCGTGTGTACGTTATGTGTACGTGTCAGCGTTGCACGCCTACATGCGTGTGTGTCTTGCGTGCATGCATGTGTACGTGCGGGGTGAGGCTACTCGTCAGTCGACTGACTTTTTCATCTCTGGTCATTAGATTTTTCAGCCGTTGGATACGAGAACAAGGGCCTCCA